>NC_068444.1:41100063-41307081 GCF_023373465.1 Oncorhynchus keta | reverse complement strand
CAGACTACAGCTCTTGATCTTTCTCTTGGTCTTCTTCCACCACGCATATGTACACCTCTCCCTCTCCCAGCCACTCTTCTTCCTCTGTCAGCCACTTCTCTATCTCTGGCTGGGTCCATGTTTACATTACAGTACAGCATTATTCCTAAAATGTCCCCTTTGTATAGATGGTAATGAAATGGAAAGACTAACACCTGGGTAGGTGTTCATCTACAATGGGAATCAGCTGTGGTTGGTCGAATTGTTTTGATAGAATTTCATTTTATAGATTTGGAAAATATTTCAATTCGCTATTACTGTAGAAATGTAGCAAATGTATGTCTTTTCAATTTTGTGTAATTTTAGGTTTTGATTTTAAGTTTAACAGTTTTGAAAAGTGTATGTAAACATGTGCAAATTGCCTGTAGGTACATAGAGTTTTGGTGGTGGTTGTGTCTGAGTGAGAAAAGAGTTTATGAAAATTGAAAGATGTAGTCATTGAATGCATTTTGTGCCAAAGCAATGAAACATGATCCATAGTTTAGCCCACATAGACTGCTGTTATGCTCACTGTGTGAAGAGTTTTGAAAGAGTGACCTAAGTATTGAGAAATGGGTCTGAGCGATTGTAAAAAACTGTAAGTTTGATGAAATGTGAATTGAAACTGTAAATAGTTACAAAAAAATAACAATACAAATTGATTGCTACTGTAAATAGTAAAAATAGTCATTGAATGAAAACCAATTAGAGGTTTGTGTAACAGCCATCCATCAGAGGATATTGCTGCACACATTGTGATATTGGCACCCCTCTGGCCTGGGACATCCACTGAGGCTCTTTTCCCAATCACAGTCCTTCCTCACCACCGTGTTTTGGCCAAGTTGAAACCAGCCTCATCCACAAAGATGAATACGTGGGGTGTTTGCCTGGCTTCAATCTCCATGACTCTCTAAAATAAATACACAAGACAACATAAGAGTTAGGCTACTACAGTAGTTTACATTATACCTTAAAACAGGCCATTGTGTGCCTCTGCCCTGTTTGGTTTTGTTCAAAACCAGTTCTATATTTTATAGTCATCTTACCTGGACTTATTGGTTCCTGAGTTGCTTGACTCGTTCAGAGTTCCTCTCAAAGGGGACAGTGGCTTCATTCTGACTTGATGTTGTTTTATGCCATTGTTTCTGATGACCATATCAACGATTGCAGTTTCCTGCACAGCAGTGAAAATGCTACCTCTCCGCCTGTAGGAGGTAACCGTTGGGTCCTAAGCAGAAATACAAAAACAATTACACACAAGTAGGTTTGGAGGCTTTGCTCAATATACTTCTGTAATGTGCAGTTCAGTCAGATGCCCTTGCAGAATGCACATCTTACCTGTTGTTGTGCTGGAAATTTCTCTGAATAGATGCCACTGTTGAGTGTTGCAGATTTGGCTGCACTCTCAGACCAGCCTCTCTCATTGATAGATCATGATATATTACATGATCATATATAGTAGCCCTAATCTCATCTCAGACTACAGCTCTTGATCTTCCTCTCGGTCTTCTTCCACCACGCATATGTACACCTCTCCCTCTCCCAGCCACTCTTCTTCCTCTGT
The DNA here is from genome assembly GCF_023373465.1 of Oncorhynchus keta. Classification (NCBI taxonomy): domain Eukaryota; kingdom Metazoa; phylum Chordata; class Actinopteri; order Salmoniformes; family Salmonidae; genus Oncorhynchus; species Oncorhynchus keta. Next base: position 41,305,499 of record NC_068444.1, on the reverse strand, counting down.
CAGCCACTTCTCTATCTCTGGCTGGGTCCATGTTTACATTACAGTACAGCATTATTCCTAAAATGTCCCCTTTTGTATAGATGGTAATGAAATGGAAAGACTAACACCTGGGTAGGTGTTCATCTACAATGGGAATCAGCTGTGGTTGGTCGAATTGTTTTGATAGAATTTCATTTTATAGATTTGGAAAATATTTCAATTCGCTATTACTGTAGAAATGTAGCAAATGTATGTCTTTTTCAATTTTGTGTAATTTTAGGTTTTGATTTTAAGTTTAACAGTTTTGAAAAGTGTATGTAAACATGTGCAAATTGGCCTGTAGGTACATAGAGTTTTGGTGGTGGTTGTGTCTGAGTGAGAAAAGAGTTTATGAAAATTGAAAGATGTAGTCATTGAATGCATTTTGTGCCAAAGCAATGAAACATGATCCATAGTTTAGCCCACATAGACTGCTGTTATGCTCACTGTGTGAACAGTTTTGAAAGAGTGACCTAAGTATTGAGAAATGGGTCCGAGCGATTGTAAAAAACTGTAAGTTTGTGATGAAATGTGAATTGAAACTGTAAATAGTTACAAAAAAATAACAATACAAATTGATTGCTACTGTAAATAGTAAAAATAGTCATTGAATGAAGACATAATAAAATATTTAATTAGGAAAAATTATAGAGAAATATTTAACATGCGAAACTCATGTTAAACAACATCTGGTGTGTGTGTGCGTGTGTGTGTGTGGGCATGCGTATATGTGTGTGTGCGCGCCCGTGTGTTTGTGTGTGAGCTGAAGTCATCCTCTGAAAAGCTGGTCAGGTTCACACCATCAAATCATCTTCGTATATGCAGCAGAAAAGTCGACGGAAGAATCTCATGACTCTGCTTTTCTTTGGTTTAATGACCAAAACATCTTCTGGAAAAGAGAAGGAGAAGATCAATCACAACAACAAAAAATAGCTTAAATTAGTTCCAAATTAGTTAGTTATAAAACTGTCGTGTTAAAATAAAACAATAGCCAATACCTTATATTACAGAGGGAAATGAAAACCTGTCAAAGTGATCTGTGTTAATGTAACTCACCTGACTGGAAATCTGGTCAACTGGTGAGTCTTTCTGTAACCAGGGGTTGGTGTTGTCCACCTTACATCAACCAGGGGTGTTGTGATGTTGTCCACCTTAGTGGCTGTCCACCTTAACTGGGGCATCAACCCAGGGGGCATCAACCAGGTTGGATGTTGTCCACCTTAGCTGGGGCATCAACCAGGGGTGTTGTGATGTTGTCCACCTTAGCTGGGGCATCAACCAGGGGGTGTTGGATGTTGTCCACCAACCAGGGGGTGTTGTGATGTTGTCCATCAACCAGGGTAACTTGTCCACCTGGGGCATCAACCAGGGGTGTTGTGATGTTGTCCACCTTAACTGGGGCATCAACCAGGGGTGTTGTGATGTTGTCCACCTTAACTGGGGCATCAACCAGGGGTGTTGTGATGTTGTCCACCTTAACTGGGGCATCAACCAGGGGTGTTGTGATGTTGTCCACCTTAACTGGGGCATCAACCAGGGGTGTTGTGATGTTGTCCACCTTAACTGGGGCATCAACCAGGGGTGTTGTGATGTTGTCCACCTTAACTGGGGCATCAACCAGGGTTGTTGTGATGTTGTCCAGCACTTTGTCATGGATAGTGGTCAAGGGCTTTTTGATGTCTGGAAGTGACAGGGGTTGAAGCAACTCCAACACCTTGACAGGGTTAGGGACAAATTTGTTGGCGATTGCCAGGTTCATGTCCACAGACTAAAAGCAAAAATATGAAATATTTAATTATAGATATTATTTAACATAACATTTGCAACATTGCAGATGTTCTATTTCTTTTTTAAAAACAATTTACCAATATTGACAACAATACATTTTTGGATCAGAGACAACTGAATGAGTGGACTTTAATAAGATAAACACTTAAAACCATCGCTTACTCCATTGCTCCCTGAATCTTCAGCCTCGTCGACGTCTGCTGCTGAGAGGAACATCTTGGGGTACAATTTCTTTGCAAACAAGGTGGCCACCACTAAACATCTCTCCTCATCACATGTGAAGGATTCAATCTCCAGGCACTGGGATGATGGGCACCTCTTCATGATAGTGAGGAACTCTGACTCAAGGTCGTCTGATGTAGGAGGGTGCCTCTCCAAGAATAGCAGGACCATTTGTTTCAGGATGATTTTCGTGCCAAAGCCCTGCATGGCATTAGCGGCGAAGCTTGGCGATGCGGTGCAGGATGTCAGGGCAAAGGCTGAGGGTGGAATGCAGGGCGCTGGGGAAAAGCCTCGGGGTGGAATGCAGGGTGCTGGGGAAAATTCTGGGGGTGGAATGCAGGGTGCTGGGGAAAAGCCTTGGGGTGGAATGCAGGGTGCCGGGGCTAGGCCTGTTGGTGGCAGACAAAATTAAGATCAGTCTTACATAAAAACTTGAAGTGGCACTCTAGTGTCCTTTTCACCTCAGTTAACACCTGATGTACTTAACAAAAGTCACCTCTCAACAGGTGGTCTAGGTATGTCATGACATAGCACAAGTGTGGGGGTGGGCCATTTCTCTTTTGTTCTATATTGCTTCTTTATTGTTCCTCAAGAAAGGGGTGCGGCCGATGACATCACGGATCACCATCAGACCAACACCTTGAATAGCCTGCTCCTTGAAGTTGGCAGTTGTCTCTAAGAAACTGTATTTTGCTAAAAACGTTTTCCCCTTGAGAGCAGTAGTCACCAACCTTTTCTGAGTCAAAATCACTTTCTGAGTCAAGATCAATTTCTGAGTCAAAATGCAAGTCAAGATCTACTGCTCAGTCTGGGGGAGGGAGAAGCAGTGAGGCTGCCTCTCAACTGACTCCTCTGCACTCCACCTGAGGGTGAAACTCAAGGCCCACTGCATTATTTCCACCTCATGCACCAATTCATTTGATTTGCTCTCTGCGCCTGCCGGGTACACGTTCTACCTTCAGACACATGAAATGTTTCAAAATGTGAACACTATGCCTTCCCGGCGCGAGGGCTGCTGAATCAAGTGCACCTACCACCAACAACACTAGGGCTGCTGAATCAAGTGCACCTACCACCAACAACACTAGGGCTGCTGAATCAAGTGCACCTACCACCAACAACACTAGGGCTGCTGAATCAAGTGCACCTACCACCAACAGCATGAAAGTAATACAACAAATAGGAACGTAAGGCTTTATTGTTGTTTTTTAAACATTTTTGGTGATTGACTAGAAATGCCTTGGTGATCGACCAGTCGATTGCGATTGGCCGGTTGGTGACCACTGCTTTAGTGTGTGTACTTTACTGGATTTATACTTGGGATATCTGTTTTCAACAGGAAAAGTTCAACAATCTCTGGAGGACGCCTTTAACTTAATTACCAAACTGTCTAGTTATAAACCTTGAGCCAGTAAGTTACATTACAGTGAAAAATGATCACCTGTCAAAGTGATTGTGACAGTGTAACTCACCTGACTGAAGGACAAGTGTTTCATCCAAAACCTCAAGGTTGACTGGATTAGTGGTCAGGGGTGTTGTGATGTCTACCACTTTGACAGGGTTAGGGGTCTCTGGGATCGCCAGGTTCAAGTCCACAGACTGAAAGCAACAAGGACGCAATATTGACCAGAACATTTGCTGCATTTCATATCTCCTTTTTCTCGACAGTTATTTGTATTTTTATCAGAGATAATTTAATGAGTAGACTTTCATAAAGATAAACACTTGAAATTATCGCTTACTCCATTGCTGCCTGAATCTTCAGCCTCGTCGAAGTCTGCTGCTGAGGGGAGCATCTTGGGGCACATCTTCATTGCAAACAATTTGGCCACCACTAAACATCTCTCCTCATCACATGTGAAGGCTTCAATCCCCAGGCACTGGGATGATGGGTACCTCTTCATATACTCCCAGCAGAAGGTGTAAGCCCAGTACTGCATACTGTCAGAGTCGGTACACTTCTCCAGCTCCTCATTAACGATGTTGCAGAATCTGGCAGTGATGCTTTGAAACAGAGTGCAGATACGATCGGTGATAGTCAGGAACTCTGACTCAAGGTCCTCTGACGCAGGAGGGAGCCTCTCCAAGAATAGCAGGACAATTTGTTTCAGGATGACTTTCGTGCCAAAGCCCTGCGTGGCATTAGCGGCAAAGCTTGGCGACGAGGTGCAGGCTGCCAGGGCAAAGCCTGGGGGTGGAATGAAGGGTGCTGGGGAAAATTCTGTTGGTGGGGTGCAGGGTGCCGGGGAAAAGCCTGGTGGTGGGGTGCAGTGTGCCGTGGAAAAGCCTGTTGGTGGCGGACAAAGTGAAGATCAGTCTATTGTTGTTTTTTTTTACAAACATGTTTAGTGATTGACTAGGAATGCCTTGGAGATCGACCAGTCGATTGCGATTGGCCGGTTGGTGACCACTGCTTTAGTGTGTGTACTTTACTGGATTTATACTTGGGATATCTCTTTTCAACAGGAAAAGTTCAACAATCTCTGGAGGACGTCTTTAACTTAATTAACAAACTGTCTAGTTATAAACCTTGAGCCAGTAAGTTACATGACAGTGAAAAATGATCACCTGTCAAAGTGATTGTGACAGTGTAACTCACCTGACTGAAGGACAAGTGTTTCATCCAAAAACTCAAGGTTGACTGGATTAGTGGTCAGGGGTGTTGTGATGTCTACCACTTTGACAGGGTTAGGGGTCTCTGGGATCGCCAGGTTCAAGTCCACAGACTGAAATCAACAAGGACACAATATTTAACAGAACATTTGCGACATTTCATATCTCCTTTTTCACAACATTGACATTTATTTGTATTTTTATCAGAGATCATTTGATGAGTGGACTTTCATAAAGATAAACACTTGAAATTATCGCTTACTCCATTGCTGCCTGAATCTTCAGCCTCGTCGAAGTCTGCTGCTGAGGGGAGCATCTTGGGGCACATCTTCTTTGCAAACATTTTGGCCACCACTAAACATCTCTCCTCATCACATGTGAAGGCTTCAATCCCCAGGCACTGGGATGATGGGTACCTCTTCATATACTCCCAGTAGAAGGTGTAAGCCCAATACTTCTTACTGTCAGAGTCGGTACACTTCTCCAGCTCCTCATTAACGATGTTGCGGAATCTGGCAGTGATGCTTTGAAACAGCGTGCAGATACGATCGGTGATAGTCAGGAACTCTGACTCAAGGTCCTCTGACGAAGGAGGGAGCCTCTCCAAGAATAGCAGGACCATTTGTTTCAGGATGACTTTGGTGCCAAAGCCCTGCATGGCATTTGCGACAAAGCTTGGCGTCGAGGTGTAGGTTGCCAGGGCAAAGCCTGGGGGTGGAATGCAGGGTGTTGGGGCAAATTCAGGTGGTGGGGTGCAGGGTGCCGGGGAAAAGCCTGGTGGTGCCGGACAAAGTGAAGATCAGTCTTACATAAAAACTTTAAGGCTTTATTGTTGGGTTTTTTACATACATGTTTGGTGATTGACTAGAAATGCCTTGGAGATCGACCAGTCGACTGCGAATGGCCAGATGGTGACCACTGCTTTAGTGTGTGTACTTTACTGTATTTATACTTGGGATATCGCTTTTCAACAGGAAAAGTTCAACAATCTCTGGAGGACGTCTTTAACTTAATTACCAAACTGTCTAGTTATAAAACTTGAGCCAGTAAGTTACATTACAGTGAAAAATGATCACCTGTCAAAGTGATTGTGACAGTGTAACTCACCTGACTGAAGGACAAGTGTTTCATCCAAAACCTCAAGGTTGACTGGATTAGTGGTCAGGGGTGTTGTGATGTCTACCACTTTGACAGGGTTAGGGGTCTCTGGGATCGCCAGGTTCAAGTCCACAGACTGAAAGCAACAAGGACACAATATTTAACAGAACATTTGTTACATTTCATATCTCCTCTTTACCTCTTTATTTTTATCAGAGAAAATTGAATGAGTGGACTTTCATAAGGATAAACACTTGTGATCGTTGCTTACCCCACTGCTCCCTACTTCATCCACATTAAAGTCTTCCACTGAGAGGAGCATCTCCAGCTGGAGATTGTTCAGCAATATTCTGCCGATTATGTTGGCCACCACTAAAAATCTCTCCTCATCAAATGAGAAGGCTTCAATCCCCTGGGGTGATGGGTACATCTTCATGTACTCGCAGTAGAAAGTGTCAGCCCAGATGCTCTTACTATAAGAGTCGATACACTTCTCCAGCTCCTTGTTGACGATGTTGTTGGATCTGGCAGTGATGCTCTGAATTAGAGTGCAGATATGATCTGCGATAGTGAGTGGTGGGTGGCAAGATGCCGGGGAAAGCCTGGTGGTGGGGGCATGACGCCGGGATAAAGCCTGATCGTGGGGGGCAGGATGCCTGGGCAAAGCCTGGTGGTGGGGGAGCAATGCCTGGGCAAAGCCTGGTGGTGGGGGCACTTTCCCGGGGCAAAGCCTGGTGGTGGGGGGCATGAAAGAGGGGCAAAGCCTGGGAAAATGGTGGGGGGGGCAGGATAGAGGGGCAAAGCCTGGTGGTGGGGGGGATGAAAGAGGGGAAAAGAATGGTGGTGGGGGCATGATAGAGAGGCAAAGCCTCGTGGTGGGGGCATGATAGAGGGGCAAAGCCTGGTGGTGGGGGACATGATGCCGGGGAAAAGCCTGCTGCTGGAGTGGGCATGATGCCGGGGCAAAGACTGGTGGTAGGGTGCAGGATGCAAGGGCAAAGCCTGGTGGTGGCTGGCAGGATGCCTGGGCAAAGCCTGGTGGTGGGGGGCAGGATAGATGGGCAAAGCCTGGTGGTGGGGGGCATGATAGAGGGGCAAGGCCTGGTGTTGGGGGGCATGATGCCTGGGAAAATCCTGGTGGTGGGGGGCAGGATAGAGGGGCAAAGCCTGGTGGTGGGGGGAAGTATAGAGGGGCAAAGCCTGGTGGTGGGGGGAAGGATAGAGGGGCAAAGCCTGGTGGTGGGGGACATGATGCCGGGGAAAATCCTGCTGGGAGTGGGCGTGATGCCAGGGCAAAGACTGGTGGTAGGGTGCAGGATGCTGGGGCAAAGCCCGGTGGTGGGATGCAGGATGCAGTGGCAAAGCCTGGGGGTAATATGCATGGTGCCGGGGCAAAGCCTGCAGGTGGAATACAGGGTGCTGAGTGTTTTACCACAACATTCCCTTGAAATTAGAAGGAGAAAATCTATCTCATACAAACACAACTTATTGCGAAACTGCCTAGTTTCAAAACATTAGCTAATAAGTTATATTACAGTAAGACATGGACACCTGTCAAATTGATCCGTGTCAATTTAACTCACCTGACTGGAGGTCAACTGGAGTCGTGGTCATGTTTGTTGTGATGTTGTCCACTTTGACGGGGTTAGTGATTAGGGGTGCTGTGACAGACTGAAAGCAACAAGGACATCATACTTAAGGTAATATTTGCGACATTGCAAATCTTCTTTCTATCAACAACAACAACAACAAAAATGCTTTGTATGAGTGGACTTTCATAAAGATAAACACTTGTAATCATTGCTCACCTCACTGCTCCCTGAAGCTAATGTCCCTTCATCCACGTCCTTCAGCTTTACCAGCTCCTCGACCACATGGTGAACCATGTGCCTCGTTAGCATGGTGGCCCTGGCAGATGTTGCCAACTTTAGTACCATCTCTGTGCCAGTATAGTAATGAAGATGAGTATGGATATTTGTCACCATCTCAAGGATCTGGTACCAGCCAATGTGCCAGTTGGCCTTGCCCCCTTTCTTTGTGACTTTGACCCCACACAGTGACAGCTGGTGGATTATGTCGTTTATGAGGGGCCAGTAATGAAGGTTGATGTCTTCCTCTAGGTGGCCTTCGAAGACTACATAAACTATCATACCAATGATGTTCCTCAGGAGCTCCGAGGAGATTACCAGCTGGTCAGGGCACTTTGGACGAACCTCGCTTGCCTTGGGCTCTGATAGCCAGCTGCGGATAGAGCTTAATGGAATGTAGTCAGCAGGAGCTTCAAACAGCCTCTGGACTTTGGTGCTCACAGCTTCAATGATGGTGCTGATCAAGGTGGAACTTTGGGTGAAAAGAGCTCTCCTAAGGTCCTCAGGGCTGTTTAGGCACTGGATCTTACGGTTGAGTGAGTGGACCATCCTGACACCAGTGGAACGGGAGTAGTAGACTTGAGCGACAGGAGGAGCCTTCAGAACTCTAGAGAGGTTCTCCACTACTGCCAGCACTATGGTGACACTCATGTCACTCAGGGCCATGGAGGACCGGTCACAGGGGCTTTCCATCTGGCAGGACCAGAGGGCCTGGAGCAGCCTGGACACGATGTCCACCACCACCTTAGAGGGACAGCACAGCTCGGAGTACGGCTGGAAGGCCAGGCTCTGGGAAATGGTCTTTCGAGCTCTTACAACTTCATCGCAGACCTCAGGGTTTCTAAAATATACAAGCCAGATAGAGAGAAGAGGAAACACTTTTATGCACTTTGAAACGCATCCTCTGTAAGAAATGTGCTACATACAGTAAATGAAGTTTGATTGATATCGGCCCCTGCACTCGTCATTTCATTTAGCATCAGTAGATGGATAGAATAATACATAGACCAAATAATTGTAACATAAAGAGTGAATGTGACTCACAGGTAGGAGAGATCAGCAGTAAAGTCAAGTGAGTTAATGGCCTGACTAAGGTCGGTGGCCAACTCAGTAAAAGCCTCATGTTCAACGTCCCTCATTCTGAGTTGAGTGTTCACCTCCCAGGTCTGTCACAGGAAACAGGGGGTGCCATTAATGCCCATAGAAGGTAAAATATAGATAAACCATATACCATGAGCCAATGCTAAATAAGGACATTGTTTATTAGATAGGATAACTCACTAAATGTATATTATCTCCACTTAACTTATACTGTAGACATCTTTCTAATCTCTTACCAGGTGACTAATGTCATTCCCTTCCTCTGCTTCCTTTCTGAACCTTAAAATCAAATACAGAGCAACTGAACATTCCTGCCTTTTTTATCCTTCCTCTACTTTCACATTGATTTCCCATTGAGCCTATGACAGTGATTCAGTGGCGAAGCCAGACATTTGTTGATGGGTGGGCCTGCAGACATTTGGGTGGGCCAGAAACTTCCTGCTATTGTACACATTTTGCCATGAGGCTAAGAGAACATGCATTTTTAAAGCAAACTGACAAAAGTTACAATATAGATATGTTGACTGATAAAGGCACTGAATTATGAGCTGAATTGTTTGCTAAATGAACAATGAAATAGGCTGTGGCATGGTGCATATAGCCATAGAAGCACAGTGAAATATGCCTCAATGCAGTCATATTTGTGGCTTATTGGGAGTGTGGCTTTCAGTTAGTTATTTTTGGCAAACCATCCCGGGAGAGTGAATGTCATTCCAGAACGTCTGTTCTGTTATATTTCATCAAATTTGTGCACTGATTGCTATGAATGATGATGGTGTTTTGGTAAAAAGAAAATCATGTCCCATTCAGAACACAAGCAATTCAAAAGATATATACATATTTCTTTCGGAAACATATCATATCTATTGCAAATTCATAACATATTATACGGACTGCTTTAAAAAAAAACATCTCTATTTTTGATGTAAATGGCATGTTACAGAAGGGTCCTGACATTTTTGGGCAATTTTACTTGTTTTTGAAAAACTTACCCCAACCAGCGATTCACTTCCTCATCATCGTTTTGCAGTACTGGGGCTCTGAAAAAACATGAACAAATGCTCTCAATATAGTGATGCTGGTCTTTAGATGTTGTACACATGAAATTGCGTCATTCCAAATGTATCCACATCGTTTTATTCAATTTTGTGCGAATCTGTTTCCCCTATACAGCTGTTCCATTCTCTGTGTAGCCTGCTGCTAGAATGGACGGAGAGGTATCCCTCGACTAGCAACAAAATGTAATATAACGTTGTGGATAAAGTTCAGAATGATACAATTCTAACCCACCTGCCTTGAATGACCGGTCGCCACTGTAGCTAACAAACATACTGTGCAGATAATGTTCAAATTCATTGTTTTACACAATATTTTATCATAGCACTGGCTGACCACAGGCTTACCAACTCCCTTACCAAAATGGCTGACCTTTTATACTGTCATATGAAGGTTCATGTCAATTCTAGTATTCTTATTCCTAATTATATGGTACATAGTACAAGTAGCTGTACTCACCGCTCCAGGGACTTGTTCTTAATAAGCCAGTTGCTCATGTCCTCCACGGTGGTGTGGTGAGGGACATGACTCTGGAGGCCTTGTCTCTGGAGCACCAAAAACTGCTTCATCAGCTTCTTCTGCAAGACAAATCATGTTGTCAAAAAGACAACCTAGGGTTTGCTTTAGCCGGTCTGAATTGACAGGTGGGCGGGGTTTGTACTAGGGATCTGCCAGCAGCATACCACCATGCATCCCACTGCTGGCTTGCATCTGAAGCTAAGCAGGGTTGGTCCTGGATGGGAGACCAGATTCTGCTGGAAGTGGTGTTTGAGGGCCAGTAGAAGGGACGTTTTCCTCTGGTCTAAAAAACAATATCCCAATTCCCCAGTGTAGTGATTGGGGACATTACCCTGTGTAGGGTGCCGGATTTCTGGTCACTAAAAATCCCATGGCACTTATTGTAAGAGTAGGGGTATGAACTCCAGTGTCATGACTGGCCCTCATACCATCATGGCCACCTAATCATCCCCAGCTTCCAATTGGCACATTCATCCCCTTCCTCTCCCCTGTAACTATTCCCCAGGTCATTGCTGTAAATGAGAATGTGTTCTCAGTCAACTTGCCTAGTAAAATACATGTGCATCTTTCCCTTTCATGGTGATTTGATATGTAGTGTGTCTTGATGCAGGAATCAGTAAGTTTTAGTTATAAGCGATTTGATAAGAAAAACAAATCGATGCACTGACATTTGTTGAAAAAACATTTTCCTTTCAAAATAAAATTGTGCTGTTGTTGATGGAGCTCATGAGCTGGACCTCACTGAGCTGGATCTGTCTGAGCTGACTTCTGTGTGTGTGTGTGTGTGTGTGTGTGTGTGTGTGTGTGTGTGTGTGTGTGTGTGTGTGTGTGTGTGTGTGTGTGTGTGTGTGTGTGTGTGTGTGTGTGTGTGTGTGTGTGTGTGTGTGTGTGTGTGTGTGTGTGTGTGTGTGTGTGTGTGTGTGTTATGTACAGTGGGAATCATAAGTATTCATCATCCCTTGTGGATGTTTTCAATTGTTCTTTTTTGTCAATGATCTACACAAAATACTCCATGTAAAAGTGAGAAGAAACATTTACAAATGAATAAAAATGAAATAACTAAAATATAGTCGTTACATAAGTATTCACCCCCTTGTTTAGGCAAGACTAAATTAGTTCAGGAGTAAAATGTGGCTTAACAAATCACATAAATTGTGGAATGTGAAAAAATAGGGCAAGACCTTGGAACTAAAGTTTTATCTGACATTTTGGTCAAAAATGAGTTATTGACATAGAGATTCCCTTTAGGTGGTCCTTTTCATGTGAGATATGTCCGATTTTTCTTGAACTCCATTTACATTGAAAGAAACATGTATAATCTGAAAGTTCTGTCTGAGCAAACATCTTTTAACTTGGTGCTATTAGGTTCTGTCTGCAATCCAATTATACAATACTGGGTTGTCAGTAGAAAATAATTGTCTGTAAGGTGATATACAGCGCATGGAAAGTATTTAGACCCCTTGACTTTTTTCACATGTTGTTACATTACAGCCTTATTCTAAAATGGATTAAATTACATATTTTCCTCATAAATCTACACACGATACCCCATAATGACAAAGCAAAAACAGTTTTTCAGACAAGTTTGCAAATGTATTAAAGGTAAAAAACATTAATACCTTATTTCCATAAGTATTCAGACCCTTTGCTATGAGACTCAAAATTGAGCTCAGGTGCATCCTGTTTCCATTGATCATCCTTGAGATGAGTCCATCTGTTATAATTTTAAATTATTGTAAATGATTTAGAAAGGTCCCACAGTTGACAGTTCATGTCAGAGCAAAAACCAAGCCATGAGGTGGAAGGAATTGTCCATAGAGCTCTGAAACAGGATTGTGTTGAGCATTGAAGGTCTCCAAGAAGACAGTGGCCTCCATCATTCTTAAATGGAAGAATTGTGGAACTACCAAGACTATTTCTAGAGCTGGCCACCCAACCAAACTGAGCAATCGGGGAGAAGGGCCTTGGTCAGGAGGTGACCAAGAACCCGATGGTCAATATGAAGGAACTCCAGAGTTCCAGAGAACCTTCCAGAAGGACAACCATCTCTGCAGCACTCCACCAATCAGGCCTTTATGGTAGTGGCTAGATGGAAGCCACTCCTCAGTAAAAGGCACATGACAGCCCGCTTGGATTTTTCCAAAAGGCACCAAAAGGTTTCTCTGATCATGAGAAACAAGATTCTCTGGTCTGATGAAACCAAGAAAGAACTCTTCGGCCTGAATGCCAAGCGTCACATGTGGAGGAAACCTGTCACCATTCCTGATGCATGGTGGTGGCAGCATCACGCTGTGGGGATGTTTTTCAGTGTCAGGGGCTGGGAGACTAGTCAGGATTGAGGGAAAGATGAATGGAGCAAAGTACAGAGAGATCCTTGATGAAAACCTGCTCCAGAGCGCTCAGGACCTGACTGGGGCGTAGATTCACCTTCAAACAGGACAATCACCCGAAGCACACAGCCAAGACAACACACAGGAGTGGCTTTGGGACAAGTCTCTGAATGTTCTTGAGTGGCCCAGCCAAAGCCCGGACTTGAACCTGACCGAACATCTCTAGAGAGACCTGAAAAAAGCTGTGCAGCGACACTCCCCATCCAACCTGTCAGAGCTTGAGAGGATCTGCAGAGAAGAATGGGAGAAACTCCCCAGATACAAGTGTGCCAAGCTTGTTGCGTAAAAGCCAAGAAGTCTCAAGGCTGTAATCTCTGCCAAAGGTGCTTCAACAAAGCACCGAGTAAAGCATCTGAATACATACGTAAATGTGATCTTTCTGTTTTATATTTTTATACATTTGCAAAAATGTCTAAAACCTGTTTTTAATTTGTCATTTTGGGGTATTGTGTGTAGATTGAAGAGGGGATTTTTTTTTTACATCCATTTTTGAATAAGGCTGGAACGTAACAAAATGTGGAATAAGTCAACGGGTCTGAATACTTTCCAAATGCACTGTATTTATTGAGTCATGAAGAGGAAGACATCAATAAACAATTCTGAGATCTGGGACTTGAATAATACCCATTATCTCAAAACCTTACATTTTGCATTTACTTTTTCAGAAGAATGGCCATAACGTAGCCACCCTCCCACCTCTAAAACAACAGATTTACAAATGGCTTAAGATTTTGATACTCAGCACTTTTAGGTACCTTTAAGGTGAGGACCTTACTGGGTTATGAAAGAAGAATGAACTACAAAACAGTTCTGAGATCTGCGATGTGAACACTTTGATGCTCAATATCTCAGATCTATGCTTTGTACATATATAAACTTATAGTCCCAAGGTCTGAAGGGGATGACATGATTTTTTAATGACTACCCTTTCTTCTGTCCCCTGTACATACAACATCTGTAAGGTCCCTCAGTCAAGTATAGAATTTCAAGCACAGATTCAACTACAAAGACAAGGGAGGTGTTGAAAAGCCTCATAAAGAAGGGCAGTGCTTGGTAGATGGGTAATAAAAACAATTAGATATTGAATATCTCTTTAAGCATGGTCAAGTTAATAATTATGTCATCCTATTTGACCTAAATGCAGCCCATGTTTGGTGCAAATCCCACACTTCACATCACAAAGTAACTGCCTCCTTATTTTCCAGCATCGAGGTGGCTGCATCATTATATGGGTAGGCTTGACATCGACAAAGACTGGGGAGTTTATCAGGATAAAAAGAAATGTGATGGATTTAAGCACAGGAAAAATCCAAGAGGAAAACCTGCTTTGCACCAGACACTGGGAGATGAATTCACCTTTCAGCAGGACATTAACCTAAAACACAAGGCCAAATATACACTGGAGTTGCTTACCAAGAAGACAGTGAATGTTCCCGAGTGGCAAAGTTACAGTTTTGACTTAAATCTGTTTGAAAATCAATGGCAAGACTTGAAAATGACTGTCTAGCCATGATCCCCATCACCTCCTAGACAGACCTTAAAGAATTAAAACATAAATAATAATGGGCAAATATTGCACAGTCCAGGCTTGCAAAGCTCTTCAAATCAAAAATCGAATTAAATGTTATTTGTCACATGCGCCGAATACAACAGGTGTAGTAGACCTTACAGTGAAATGCTTACTTACAAGCCCTTAACCAAAAATGCAGTTTTATGAAAAAAAAGTGTGAAAAAAGTATTTACTAAGATAATCTAAAGTAAAACATAAATAGAAAAATATCAAATAACTAAGGAGCAACAATAAAATAACAGTATCAGGCTATATACAGGGGGTACCGGTACAGAGTCTATGTGGAGGCTATATACAGGGGTACTATATACAGGGGGCTACAGGGGTACAGAGTCTATGTGGAGGCTATATACAGGGGGTACCGGTACAGAGTCTATGGGAGGCTATATACAGGGGGTAGTCAGAGTCTATGTGGAGGCTATATACAGGGGGTACCGGTACAGAGTCTATGTGGAGGCTATATACAGGGGGTACCGGTACAGAGTCTATGTGGAGGTCTATATGGACAGGGGTACCGGTACAGAGTCTATGTGGAGGCTATATACAGGGGGTACCGGTACAGAGTCTATGTGGAGGCTACAGAGTCTATGTGGAGGCTATATACAGGGGGTACCGGTACAGAGTCTATGTGGAGGCTATATACAGGGGGTACCGGTACAGAGTCTATGTGGAGGCTATATCTATGTGGAGGCTAGGGGTACCGGTACAGAGTCTATGTGGAGGCTATATACAGGGGGTACACAGAGTCTATGTGGAGGCTATATACAGGGGGTACCGGTACAGAGTCTATGTGGAGGCTATATACAGGGGGTACCGGTACAGAGTCTATGTGGAGGCTATATACAGGGGGTACCGGTACAGAGTCTATCTATGTGGAGGCTATATACAGGGGGTACCGGTACAGAGTCTATGTGGAGGCTATATACAGGGGGTACCGGTACAGAGTCTATGTGGAGGCTATATACAGGGGGTACCGTACAGAGTCTATGTGGAGGCTATATACAGGGGAGTCTATGTGGAGGCTATATACGGGGTACAGAGTCTATGTGGAGGCTATATACAGGGGGTACCGGTACAGAGTCTATGTGGAGGCTATATACAGGGGGTACCGGTACAGAGTCTATGTGGAGGCTATATACAGGGGTACCGGTACAGAGTCTATGTGGAGGCTATATACAGGGGGTACCGGTACAGAGTCTATGTGGAGGCTATATACAGGGGGTACCGGTACAGAGTCTATGTGGAGGCTATATACAGGGGGTACCGGTACAGAGTCTATGTGGAGGCTATATACAGGGGGTACCGGTACAGAGTCTATGTGGAGGCTATATACAGGGGGTACCGGTACAGAGTCTATGTGGAGGCTATATACAGGGGGTACCGGTACAGAGTCTATGTGGAGGCTATATACAGGGGTACCGGTACAGAGTCTATGTGGAGGCTATATACAGGGGGTACCGGTACAGAGTCTATGTGGAGGCTATATACAGGGGTACCGGTACAGAGTCTATGTGGAGGCTATATACAGGGGTACCGGTACAGAGTCTATGTGGAGGCTATATACAGGGGGTACCGGTACAGAGTCTATGTGGAGGCTATATACAGGGGGTACCGGTACAGAGTCTATGTGGAGGCTATATACAGGGGGTACCGGTACAGAGTCTATGTGGAGGCTATATACAGGGGGTACCGGTACAGAGTCTATGTGGAGGCTATATACAGGGGGTACCGGTACAGAGTCTATGTGCGGGGCTACAGAGTCAATGTGTGTTAGTTGAGGTAATTGAGGTGATATGTACGTGTAGGTAGAGGTAAAGTGACTATGCATGGATAATAAACGAGTAGCAGCAGTGAGAGTAGCAGCAGTGTAAAAATGGGTGGGTGGGTGGGGGGACAATGCAAATAGTCCGGGAAGCATCTTGATTTTGCTGTTCAGGAGTCTTATGGTTTGTGGGTAGAAGCTGTTAAGTAGCCTACAGTGCCAGTCACAAGTTTGGACACACCAACTCATTCCAGGTTTTCCTTTATTATTTACTATTTTCTGTAGAATAATAGTGAAGACATCAAATCTGAAATAACTCATATGGAATCAGTGGTGAAAAGTACTTAAGTTAAAATACTTTATGTAGTTTTGGGGGGTATCTGTACATTACTATTTATATTTTTGACTACTTTTACTTCACTACATTCCTAAAGAAAATGATGTACGTTTTACTCCATCCATTTTCCCTGACACCCAAAAGTTCTAGTTACATTTTGAATGCTTAACAGTACAGGAAATATGTCCAATTCACACACTTATCAAGATAATGTCCCTGGTCATTCTTACTGCCTCTGATCTGGTGGACTCACTGAACATAAATGCTTCCTTTCTAAATTATGTCTGAGTGTTGGAGTGTGCCCATGGCTGTTAAAAAATGTAATAAAAAAGGAGTCTGGTTTGCTAAATATAAGCAATTTGATGTGTAGCATTTACTTTTACTTTGTACTCTTACTCAAGTATGACAATTGAATACTTTTTCCACCACTGTACTTAAGTACTTTTCAAATTTGATACTTTTAGACTTCTACTCAAGTAGTATTTTACTGGGTTACTTTCACTTTTACTTGGGTCATTTTATATTAAGGTATCTTTATTTGTACTCAAGCATGACAATTGAATACTTTTTCCACCTCTGTATGGAATCATGTGGTAAACAAAAAAGTGTTAAACAAATCAAAGCATATTTTATATTTGAGATTCTTAGTAGCCACCCTTTTTGCCTTGATGACAGCTTGGCATACTCTTGGCATTCTCTCTGAGGTAGTCACCTGGAATGCATTTCAATTAACAGGTGTGCCTTGTTAAAAGTGCATTTGTGGTATTTCTTTCCTTCTTAATGTGTTTGAGCCAATCAGGTGACATTGTCTGCGATTTATTTAGAATACAAGGCACACTTAACCAGCATGGCTACCACAGCATTTTACAGCAATACCATCTGGTTTGCGCTTAGTGAGACTATCATTTGATTTTTAACAGGACAATGACCCAAAACACACCTCCAGGCTGTGTAAGGGCAATTTGGCCAAGGAGAGTGATGGAGTGCTGCATCAGATGACCTGGCCTTCACAATCACCCAACTTCAACCTAATTGAGATGGTTTGGGATGAGTTGGACCGCAGAGTGAAGGAAAAGCAGCCAACAAGTGCTCAGCATATGTGGGAACACTTATAAGACTGTTGGAAAATATGGTTGAGAGAATGCCAAGAGTGTGCACAGCTGTCATCAATGCAAAGAGTAACTACTTTGAAGAATCTCAAATGTAAAATATATTTTGATTTGTTTAATAATTATTTTGGTTACTTCATGATTCCATATGTGTTATTTCATAGTTTTGATGTCTTCACTGTTATTATACAATGTAGAAAATAGTAAAAAATAAAGAAAAACCCTGGAATGAGTAGGTGTGTCCAAACATTAGACTTGCATTCAGTCCTTATGTTACTGTAGCATAGGCTATGTTGCAGCAAATTTAGGCCTTTATCATAAGAAAAATAGTTACCATGATGAGATGATAGGTCTACATGCATTGTGAACTACACTCCATACTGAGATCTGTCCGCACCATGAGCATTGATGATTGATCATGCAGAGAGTAGGCCGTAGAGAGGCCAGATTTAGACATCGCATATACAGTAATTTAACAGTTCCATTTCACGTCATGCTGTTGATATAAAGAATTTATTATAATTGACCATTTCTCACAGTTATTTATCCTGAGAAAAGGGAGTGATTTTGGGTGCTAGATCTCATTAAATCTCTGTAACTGAGTTCATGCTATTCAACCCTAGTGAGTATATAATGCGAACATCTAGCAACCCATAGGTTAGCAACACACATTTTAGGTAATTAGCAACTTTTTAACTAATTATAAATATTTTGCTACTTTGCAACTACTTAGCATGTTATCTAACCCTTCCCCTAATCCTAACACCTTACCTAACTATTAAACTTGACCCTAAAACTAGCTTAGCTAACATTAGACACTTAGCTAGAATTCGTAACATATCACACATTTTTCAAATTCCTAACTAATTGTACTTTTGCAAATTTGTAACATATTGTACGTTTTTCAAAATCGTAACAAATAATACGAATTGTAATTTGTATCATATCATACGAAATGGGTGATGGACATCCACAAATGAATACGTACCATACAAAGTGTAACATGTCATACGAAATCGAATGTCTCGGATTTAGGTACATGATAAATACTCTGAGACCAGGTTGCCACGGTGGTCTGCAAACCCACAACCTTCTGGCCCAAAGCCCTGTGTGCTATTAACATTCCCATGTTGCCATGTAATGCTTACAGGATCATTAACCATTTATAAAACTGCATATCTAAGGCTCTTGTCTGTCCAAGAAGTTAGGGTAAAAGGTAGACATGTTATCTGTGATCCACTTTGTCTTAGTTAATATTTTGGGTATATGGGAGGGTCACTGTATTTTTAAAGTAGGGTTTTAGGTTAAATATATTTTGCTTAGGGAGGGCCATCCATTTTCATTTCAGAAAGGTTCAATTTCCTCCATGTAAGTCTTATCATAAATAACGTTCACTCACTACAACATTCACATTTACTCGACTGTAACATACACTTTCGATATGGTGTGTTTTCTGAAATTAAGATGATTTAATTTTACCTGCTCATTGTAGTACTTCTTGTCCCAGCACCGCTCTACAGTCTGACGGTATTCAGCACTCAGACTGAACATCTTGAGAACAGAAAAACATACCAGGACTTTCTACAAGGACATAATTGAACTATTAAAACTCAAATAAGATATGTCATAGGATTTACCTGTGCAGATGTAGAAAGGGCACGCGGGATTTTATTGCTAAAATCCATGAATTATTTGAGGAAATGATAGATGGACTTTTGACAATAACTCAAAATAAAGATGAGTAATCGTAGCTAATTCGCAAATGTGTTCGTGCTTGGGTTGGCGCAAACTAATGTTTTTAGCTAACATTCTGACATTCTGGAGAAATCAAACATTCCATCTCCATAGAAATGGATTGTGAACATACTGTTTTGGATTGTGCGTATTGTTGCGTAATACTGTAGGTTACAGGTTCGATAATAGTCACACTGCGTGTGACAGGTGATGCGCTGCGCTCTCGTTGCTCACTCGTAAAAGCTAATGCAAAAATGCATGATGTCGATGATCAAATAACGAAAACATCAACATAGGAATAATTGTCAGCAAAATGATCTGTTTGATTTGATTGACTCCTGCGTAATTAAATATACAAACATGTATTTATTACCAAAACATCAATGACAATGGTAATGGTTAGCCTATAAATACAGTCTACATTTATTTACACTTGCAAATGGCCTACATCTATAATCTATTTTGAAATAACAATAATGTATATGATTGTTACAGTAATTTAATACACTGATGCACCGAACCACAACAGTGTTTTGTGAAATAGGCCTACATGTATTTCAGGAGAATGTTGCCAATTATATTTTAGCAGATTTTCGACTATGGCTCAAAATCTGTGTATTGGGCCCAAGTGACACAAGGGACATTTTCGTTCATTATATCCCCTTCAAAGTATAAACATATCAAAGGAATTTCTGTAGCAAACTGGGGCCATTTTCTCAGCTGAGCTGCTTCAGCTCTTCTTGCCAGGTGATTTAACAGTCCTATTGTGAAGACAGAGATGACCATAGAGCACTGATATATGCTACATAGCTGTAGAGAACAGTCTTTAGCATACACCAGAGAGGCTAGGAGTTATTGTGGAGGACAGAGCAGCATATGTTATAAAGCTGAGTCAGACGGCTGCTTTGTGACCTTTTTATCCCTCACAAGGAGAAAGGAACTGGCCAGATATCAACAGAAGTGCATTGTAAACCTGAAACCCACCTCATTTGCAAGCCAGGCACAGTGTATGTGTGTGCGTCTGTGTGTGTGTGTGTGTGTGTGTGTGTGTGTGTGTGTGTGTGTGTGTGTGTGTGTGTGTGTGTGTGTGTGTGTGTGTGTGTGTGTGTGTGTGTGTGTGTGTGTGTGTGTGTGTGTGTGTGTGTGTGTGTGTGTGTGTGTGTGTGTGTGTGTGTGTGTGTGTGTGTGTGTGTGTGTGTGTGTGTGTGTGTGTGTGTGTGTGTGTGTGTGTGTGTGTGTGTGTATGTGTGTCTGTGTGTGTCAAAGAGTAGAAGTGGGAAACCTGGATGGAGGGCGGAAGCTGTAGATCCGCGACTGCATGGGTCTCGGGGGGGTGTTGTGTTGTTGAAAGGTGTGGGAATCTGACTGGAGTTTAAATACAGCACAGCAACACTCTCGACGGATGTACTGCACGGTGCTGTAGTCGTTGTGTCTCAACGTTGTCCTACTAGTTCTTCCCATGGTCTTGCTCCCAGTCTCACCACAGCCCCCACCCATCATGTTGGGAGAGGCATGGCCATCATAATCATCTGGAAGTGAAATGAACCAGATCCCTGCTGCAAAGTAAACTGTAAAGCTTTCTTTGGTTTCCCTAATCTATCTAGTCCACCAGGGACCCCTGTTTATCATCCATAGAGATTTTGTAATCAAAGAAAGAGAGATTATTGGATATGACCCTATCTTTCTGACTACTAGTTTAATAGAATATACATAAAGACCATTGTTCTTTGTACTGTGGTCTTGCTTGTCAATACTGTACTGTGGTCATGCTTGTTATATATTTATATATATATTCAATGTAGTATTTGTTTTATAGTACATGATAATGACTAAGAATATATATCCCAAGACACAAGGTCATCCGAATTACTGTAACATACATGACTCCAGATATTAGACAAGACTGCCTTCTGCTGGAAAACGGAACAAATACAGTTATTAAACTAGGAAACTCAGGATGACAGATGTTCAATACATGTTGATGCATAAATAATATGTCATTTACAATTTTTTACAATCGCTAGGACCCATTTCTCAATACTTAGGTCATTTTTTCAAAACTCTTCACACAGTGAGCAAAACTAACATTCAGCTTGGCACAGCAGTTAATTTCACGTTCAAAATGCCCTAAAACTACCAAAACACTACATACATGTCTCATGTGGAAGGACCACCAGAGGGCAGGCTGGGCTCACGGATAGTAGCCCAACAAGGCATGGGAGACAAGGTAACCAGAGGCAATTAAGCACAGCTGACAGTACTAATGACATACTCTCCTTCCCCTATAAGAGAGAGAATGGAACCAGCAGAGAGAGGAGGGGAAAACTATCTCTGGAAGATGGACACCGAGAGAGAGGAGCTATCCAGGAAGAACCACTAAGACGGTGACAATCCCGTGACTTTTTGTTGTAGTTTAAAGATAATCCTATTGTGTTCCTGTTTCATCTCGAGAAGAAGATGTATGTTTTTCATTGGAAGATTTTCATTGATTATGTTGGAGTGTTTGTGTTGACCAAATGCCCTCAATAGAGAACTGTGTTCAATCAAGAAAACCTACTCCTGGGGGCCTCCCGGGTGGCGCAGTGGTTAAGGGCTGCACCACTGCGCAGTGCCACAGCGCCAGCTGTGCCATCAGAGTCCCTGGGTTCGCGCCCAGGCTCTGTCGTAACCGGGAGATCTGTGGGGCGACGCACAATTGGCCTAGCGTCGTCCGGGTTAGGGAGTGCTTGGTTGGTAGGGATGTCCTTGTCTCATTGCGCACCAGCGACTCCTGTGGTGGGCCGGGCGTAGTGTGCGCTAACCAAGGTTGCCAGGTGCACGGTGTACCCTCCTGAGACAAGATAGTAGCTACTACAACAATTGGATACCACGAAAATAAAAAAACCTACTCCTGACTCGTTTATTCCACCTTCCCGCTTTAGAGTGACGCCCAATTACTTGTTCCGCTCACACTCATGTGATTCCAATAATTCCTCTATGGGGTTGAGAAACAGAGAGTAGGGAAGGAGGAAAAATGACGTCATCCTGGGATGGGCTGCAAACCACTCTGTGACTGCAGGAGTGGTGAAACACCACATTGTCCCATACAATTACAAACGTTTTCGCCTCACTGCGAACCTCTCCTCACCTGGCACAACCCTTCCATAGAGGTCATCCCCTAATCTCATCTGAGACTACAGCTCTTGATCTTCCTCTTGGTCTTCTTCCACCACGCATATGTACACCTCTCCCTCTCCCAGCCACTCTTCTTCCTCTGTCAGCCACTTCTCTATCTCTGGCTGGGTCCATGTTTACATTACAGTACAGCATTATTCCTAAAATGTTCCCTTTTGTATAGATGGTAATGAAATGGAAAGACTAACACCTGGGTAGGTGTTCATCTACAATGGGAATCAGCTGTGGTTGGTCGAATTGTTTTGATAGAATTTCATTTTATAGATTTGGAAAATATTTCAATTCGCTATTACTGTAGAAATGTAGCAAATGTATGTCTTTTTCAATTTTGTGTAATTTTAGGTTTTGATTTTAAGTTTAACAGTTTTGAAAAGTGTATGTAAACATGTGCAAATTGGCCTGTAGGTACATAGAGTTTTGGTGGTGGTTGTGTCTGAGTGAGAAAAGAGTTTATGAAAATTGAAAGATGTAGTCATTGAATGCATTTTGTGCCAAAGCAATGAAAAATGATCCATAGTTTAGCCCACATAGACTGCTGTTATGCTCACTGTGTGAAGAGTTTTGAAAGAGTGACCTAAGTATTGAGAAATGGGTCTGAGCGATTGTAAAAAACTGTAAGTTTGTGATGAAATGTGAATTGAAACTGTAAATAGTTACAAAAAAATAACAATACAAATTGATTGCTACTGTAAATAGTAAAAATAGTCATTGAATGAAGACATAATAAAATATTTAATTAGGAAAAATTATAGAGAAATATTTAACATGCGAAACTCATGTTAAACAACATCTGGTGTGTGTGTGCGTGTGTGTGTGTGTGTGCATGCGTATATGTGTGTGTGCGCGCCCGTGTGTTTGTGTGTGAGCTGAAGTCATCCTCTGAAAAGCTGGTCAGGTTCACACCATCAAATCATCTTCGTTTATGCAGCAGAAAAGTCGACGGAAGAATCTCATGACTCTGCTTTTCTTTGGTTTAATGACCAAAACATCTTCTGGAAAAGAGAAGGAGAAGATCAATCACAACAACAAAAAATAGCTTAAATTAGTTCCAAATTAGTTAGTTATAAAACTGTCGTGTTAAAATAAAACAATAGCCAATACCTTATATTACAGAGGGAAATGAAAACCTGTCAAAGTGATCTGTGTTAATGTAACTCACCTGACTGGAGGTCAACTGGTTCATCTGTAACCTTAAGGTGGACTGGAATAGTGGCCAGGGGTGTTGTGATGTTGTCCACCTTAGCTGGGGCATCAACCAGGGGTGTTGTGATGTTGTCCACCTTAACTGGGGCATCAACCAGGGGTGTTGTGATGTTGTCTATCTTAACTGGGACATCAACCAGGGGTGTTGTGATGTTGTCCACCTTAGCTGGGGCATCAACCAGGGGTGTTGTGATGTTGTCCACCATCAACCAGGGGTTAACTGGGGCATCAACCAGGGGTGTTGTGATGTTGTCCACCTTAACTGGGGCATCAACCAGGGGTGTTGTGATGTTGTCCACCTTAACTGGGGCATCAACCAGGGGTGTTGTGATGTTGTCCACCTTAACTGGGGCATCAACCAGGGGTGTTGTGATGTTGTCCACCTTAACTGGGGCATCAACCAGGGGTGTTGTGATGTTGTCCACCTTAACTGGGGCATCAACCAGGGGTGTTGTGATGTTGTCCACCTTAACTGGGGCATCAACCAGGGGTGTTGTGATGTTGTCCACCTTAACTGGGGCATCAACCAGGGTTGTTGTGGTGTTGTCCAGCACTTTGTCATGGATAGTGGTCAAGGGCTTTTTGATGTCTGGAAGTGACAGGGGTTGAAGCAACTCCAACACCTTGACAGGGTTAGGGACAAATTTGTTGGCGATTGCCAGGTTCATGTCCACAGACTAAAAGCAAAAATATGAAATATTTAATTATAGATATTATTTAACATAACATTTGCAACATTGCAGATGTTCTATTTCTTTTTTAAAAACAATTTACCAATATTGACAACAATACATTTTTCGATCAGAGACAACTGAATGAGTGGACTTTAATAAGATAAACACTTAAAACCATCGCTTACTCCATTGCTCCCTGACTCTTCAGCCTCGTCGACGTCTGCTGCTGAGAGGAACATCTTGGGGTACAATTTCTTTGCAAACAAGGTGGCCACCACTAAACATCTCTCCTCATCACATGTGAAGGCTTCAATCTCCAGGCACTGGGATGATGGGCACCTCTTCATGATAGTGAGGAACTCTGACTCAAGGTCGTCTGATGTAGGAGGGTGCCTCTCCAAGAATAGCAGGACCATTTGTTTCAGGATGATTTTCGTGCCAAAGCCCTGCATGGCATTAGCGGCGAAGCTTGGCGATGCGGTGCAGGATGTCAGGGCAAAGCCTGAGGGTGGAATGCAGGGTGCCGGGGCTAGGCCTGTTGGTGGCAGACAAAATTAAGATCAGCCTTACATAAAAACTTGAAGTGGCACTCTAGTGTCCTTTTCACCTCAGTTAACACCTGATGTACTTAACAAAAGTCACCTCTCAACAGGTGGTCTAGGTATGTCATGACATAGCACAAGTGTGGGGGTGGGCCATTTCTCTTTTGTTCTATATTGCTTCTTTATTGTTCCTCAAGAAAGGGGTGCGGTCGATGACATCACGGATCACCATCAGACCAACACCTTGAATAGCCTGCTCCTTGAAGTTGGCAGTTGTCTCTAAGAAACTGTATTTTGCTAAAAACGTTTTCCCCTTGAGAGCAGTAGTCACCAACCTTTTCTGAGTCAAAATCACTTTCTGAGTCAAGATCAATTTCTGAGTCAAAATGCAAGTCCAGATCTACTGCTCAGTCTGGGGGGAGGGAGAAGCAGTGAGGCTGCCTCTCAACTGACTCCTCTGCACTCCAGCTGAGGGTGAAACTCAAGGCCCACTGCATTATTTCCACCTCATGCACCAATTCATTTGATTTGCTCTCTGCGCCTGCCGGGTACGCGTTCTACCTTCAGACACATGAAATGGTTCAAAATGTGAACACTATGCCTTCCCGGCGCGAGGGCTGCTGAATCAAGTGCACCTTCCACCAACAACATTAGGGCTGCTGAATCAAGTGCACCTACCACCAACAACACTATTTATTTTTTTTATTTTTATTTCACCTTTATTTAACCAGGTAGGCTAGTTGAGAACAAGTTCTCATTTGCAACTGCGACCTGGCCAAGATAAAGCATAGCAGTGTGAACAGACAACACAGAGTTACACATGGAGTAAACAATTAGCAAGTCAATAACACAGTAGAAAAAAAAAATGGGCAGTCTATATACAATGTGTGCAAAAGGCATGAGGAGGTAGGCTTGAATAATACAATTTTGCAGATTAACACTGGAATAAATGATCAGATGGGCATGTACAGTTAGAAATATTGGTGTGCAAAAGAGCAGAAAAGTAAATAAATAAAAACAGTATAAAAACAGTATGGGAATGAGGTAGGTGAAAAAGGGTGAGCTATTTACCTATAGACTATGTACAGCTGCAGTGATCGAAAATGATCACCTGTCAAAGTTAGCTGCTCGGATAGCTGATGTTTGAAGTGGAGAGGGAGATAAAAGTCTCCAACTTCAGGGTTTTTGGGTCTCTGGGATCCAGTCACAGGCAGCCAGAGTACTGAAAGCAACAAGGACAAATAGGTTTGGAACATTTGGGATGATCATTTCAGATCACCTGCTGGACATTGACATTTATTTGTATTTTTATCAGAGATCATTTAATGAGATAAGGCGGACTTTCACCTAGATAAACACTTGAAATGACCTGGAGCCAGTGGGTCTGCCTGAATCTTCAGCCTTGAGCATCAAGTCACAGTGGTGGGTGGTATCTTGGTGCACATCTTCAGTGACAAACAATGGCACTGTGAACATCTGCATCCAGTTTGCTGAGTAGGCACTGGGATGATGGGTAGCCATTTTCAGATGACATCCCAGTCGAAGGTGGAAGTCAGTTTTACTAGGTATACTTGGCAGCGTGAGTGAAGGAGGCTTTGTGATGCGGAATAGAAAGCCGACTCTGGCATTTGATTTTTGATTGGAGATGTTTGATGTGAGTCTGGAAGGAGAGTTTGCAGTCTCAGCCAGACACCTAGGTACTTATAGATGTCCACATATTCAAGGTTGGAACCATCCAGGGTGGTGATGCTAGTCGGGCATGCGGGTGCAGGCAGCGATCGGTTGAAAAGCATGCATTTGGTTTTAGCCTTTAAGAGCAGTTGGAGGCCACGGAAGGAGTGCTGTATGGCATTGAAGCTCTGTTTGGTGGTTGGTGCACAGTGTGCCAATGACGGGCCTGGTGGAATGGTGTCGTCAGTGTGCCGTGGATCAGGTTGAATCGCCCAAAGCAAGAGCAACATCATTGATATATACAGAAAATGTTTAGTCGATTGACCGAGAATTGAACCCTGTGGCACCCCATAGCGACTGCCAGAGGACCGGACAGCATGCCCTCTGATTTGACACACTGAACTCTGTCTGCAAAGTAACTTGGTGAACCAGGCAAGGCAGTCATCCGAAAAACCGAGGCTGTTGAGTCTGCCGAGGAAGAATTTGGTGATTGACAGAGTCAAACTGGCGAGGTATGAAACCTGCACAGTACTGTCTTTTATCGATGACAGTTATGATATCATTTAGTCAAAGTGATTGTGGCTGAGGTGCACCTCACCTGACTGAAACCAGTGTTTCACAGAGGAGAAGGTTGACTGGATTAGTGGTCAGTGACCTGTTTGTTGACTTGGCTTTGTCAGGGACCTTAGATCTCTGGCAGGGCAGGATGGAAGTCCACAGAGTTTGAAAGTCAACAGGGTGTCTCCCCCTTTAAGAGGGGGAACATTTGGCAGCTTTCATAATCCTTTTTCTCAGACATATGAAATTTATTGAACAGGCTGGTATCAGAGATCATTTAATGAGATGGTTTCAGAAATAAACACTTCCAGATTGTCAAGCCCAGCAGCCTTGTCGATTTGCTGGTCCAGGTTTTGCAGCTCTTTCAGAACATCTGCTATCTGGATTTGGGTAAAGGAGAACCTAGAGACATCTTGGGTGAGGAACTTTTGGGGGGGAGCTGTTGGCCAGGTTGGAGTAGCCAGGCGGAAGGCATGGCCAGCCGTTGAGAAGTGCTTATTGAAGTTTTCGATAATCATGGATTTATCAGTGGAGACCGTGTTTCCAGCCCTCAGTGCAGTGGGCAGCTGGGAGGAGGTGCTCTTGTTCTCCATGGACTTCACAGTGTCCCAGAACTTTTTGGAGTTGACTACAGGATGCAAACTTCTGCCTGAAGGAGCTGGCCTTAGAATTCCAGGACTGATTTGTTTCAGGATGACTTGGTTCCCAAAGCCCTGAACAGTTGCATATCACAAAGCTATTCGATGCTAGGTTGCAGTCCGCCACAGGATGTTTTTGTGCTGGTGAGGGCAGTCAGGTCTGGTGGGGCTGTATCTAGGGCTGCTGAAAAAGCCTGCACCTACCACAAAGCATGAAAGTAATACAAAAAATAGGAACGTAAGGCTTTATTGTTGTTTTTTAAACATTTTTGGTGATTGACTAGAAATGCCTTGGTGATCGACCAGTCGATTGCGATTGGCCGGTTGGTGACCACTGCTTTAGTGTGTGTACTTTACTGGATTTATACTTGGGATATCTCTTTTCAACAGGAAAAGTTCAACAATCTCTGGAGGACGTCTTTAACTTAATTACCAAACTGTCTAGTTATAAACCTTGAGCCAGTAAGTTACATTACAGTGAAAAATGATCACCTGTCAAAGTGATTGTGACAGTGTAACTCACCTGACTGAAGGACAAGTGTTTCATCCAAAACCTCAAGGTTGACTGGATTAGTGGTCAGGGGTGTTGTGATGTCTACCACTTTGACAGGGTTAACGGTCTCTGGGATCGCCAGGTTCAAGTCCACAGACTGAAAGCAACAAGGACACAATATTTAACAGAACATTTGCTGCATTTCATATCTCCTTTTTCACAACATTGCCATTTATTTGTATTTTTATCAGAGATAATTTAATGAGTGGACATTCATAAAGATAAACACTTGAAATGATCGCTTACTCCATTGCTGCCTGAATCTTCAGCCTTGTCGAAGTCTGCTGCTGAGGGGAGCATCTTGGGGCACATCTTCATTGCAAACAATTTGGCCACCACTAAACATCTCTCCTCATCACATGTGAAGGCTTCAATCCCCAGGCACTGGGATGATGGGTACCTCTTCATATACTCCCAGTAGAAGGTGTAAGCCCAGTACTGCATACTGTCAGAGTCGGTACACTTCTCCAGCTCCTCATTAACGATGTTGCAGAATCTGGCAGTGATGCTTTGAAACAGAGTGCAGATACGATCAGTGATAGTCAGGAACTCTGACTCAAGGTCCTCTGACGCAGGAGGGAGCCTCTCCAAGAATAGCAGGACAATTTGTTTCAGGATGACTTTCGTGCCAAAGCCCTGTGTGGCATTAGCGGCAAAGCTTGGCGACGAGGTGCAGGCTGCCAGGGCAAAGCCTGGGGGTGGAATGAAGGGTGCTGGGGAAAATTCTGTTGGTGGGGTGCAGGGTGGCGAGGAAAAGCCTGGTGGTGGGGTGCAGTGTGCCGTGGAAAAGCCTGTTGGTGGCGGACAAAGTGAAGATCAGTCTATTGTTGGGTTTTTTACAAACATGTTTAGTGATTGACTAGGAATGCCTTGGAGATCGACCAGTCGATTGCGATTGGCCGGTTGGTGACCACTGCTTTAGTGTGTGTACTTTACTGGATTTATACTTGTGATATCTCTTTTCAACAGGAAAAGTTCAACAATCTCTGGAGGACGTCTTTAACTTAATTACCAAACTGTCTAGTTATAAACCTTGAGCCAGTAAGTTACATGACAGTGAAAAATGATCACCTGTCAAAGTGATTGTGACAGTGTAACTCACCTGACTGAAGGACAAGTGTTTCATCCAAAACCTCAAGGTTGACTGGATTAGTGGTCAGGGGTGTTGTGATGTCTACCACTTTGACAGGGTTAGGGGTCTCTGGGATCGCCAGGTTCAAGTCCACAGACTGAAAGCAACAAGGACACAATATTTAACAGAACATTTGCGACATTTCATATCTCCTTTTTCACAACATTGACATTTATTTGTATTTTTATCAGAGATAATTTAATGAGCGGACTTTCATAAAGATAAACACTTGAACTTATCGCTTACTCCATTGCTGCCTGAATCTTCAGCCTCGTTGAAGTCTGCTGCTGAGGGGAGCATCTTGGGGCACATCTTCTTTGCAAACATTTTGGCCACCACTAAACATCTCTCCTCATCACATGTGAAGGCTTCAATCCCCAGGCACTGGGATGATGGGTACCTCTTCATATACTCCCAGTAGAAGGTGTAAGCCCAGTACTTCTTACTGTCAGAGTCGGTACACTTCTCCAGCTCCTCATTAACGATGTTGCGGAATCTGGCAGTGATGCTTTGAAACAGCGTGCAGATACGATCGGTGATAGTCAGGAACTCTGACTCAAGGTCCTCTGACGAAGGAGGGAGCCTCTCCAAGAATATCAGGACCATTTGTTTCAGGATGACTTTGGTGCCAAAGCCCTGCATGGCATTAGCGACAAAGCTTGGCGACGAGGTGTAGGTTGCCAGGGCAAAGCCTGTGGGTGGAATGCAGGGTGTTGGGGCAAATTCAGGTGGTGGGGTGCAGGGTGCCGGGGAAAGGCCTGGCGGTGGCGGACAAAGTGAAGATCAATCTTACACAAAAACTTTAAGGCTTTATTGTTGGGTTTTTTTACATACATGTTTGGTGATTGACTAGAAATGCCTTGGAGATCGACCAGTCGACTGCGAATGGCCAGATGGTGACCACTGCTTTAGTGTGTGTACTTTACTATATTTATACTTGGGATATCTCTTTTCAGCAGGAAAAGTTCAACAATCTCTGGAGGACGTCTTTAACTTAATTACCAAACTGTCTAGTTATAAAACTTGAGCCAGTAAGTTACATTACAGTGAAAAATGATCACATGTCAAAGTGATTGTGACAGTGTAACTCACCTGACTGAAGGACAAGTGTTTCATCCAAAACCTCAAGGTTGACTGGATTAGTGGTCAGGGGTGTTGTGATGTCTACCACTTTGACAGGGTTAGGGGTCTCTGGGATCGCCAGGTTCAAGTCCACAGACTGAAAGCAACAAGGACACAATATTTAACAGAACATTTGTTACATTTCATATCTCCTCTTTACCTCTTTATTTTTATCAGAGAAAATTGAATGAGTGGACTTTCATAAGGATAAACACTTGTGATCGTTGCTTACCCCACTGCTCCCTACTTCATCCACATTAAAGTCTTCCACTGAGAGGAGCATCTCCAGCTGGAGATTGTTCAGCAATATTCTGCCGATTATGTTGGCCACCACTAAAAATCTCTCCTCATCAAATGAGAAGGCTTCAATCCCCTGGGGTGATGGGTACATCTTCATGTACTCGCAGTAGAAAGTGTCAGCCCAGATGCTCTTACTATAAGAGTCGATACACTTCTCCAGCTCCTTGTTGACGATGTTGTTGGATCTGGCAGTGATGCTCTGAATTAGAGTGCAGATATGATCTGCGATAGTGAGTGGTGGGTGGCAAGATGCCGGGGGAAAGCCTGGTGGTGGGGGGCATGACGCCGGGATAAAGCCTGATCGTGGGGGGCAGGATGCCTGGGCAAAGCCTGGTGGTGGGGGGAGCAATGCCTGGGCAAAGCCTGGTGGTGGGGGGCACTTTCCCGGGGCAAAGCCTGGTGGTGGGGGGCATGAAAGAGGGGCAAGGCCTAGTGTTGGGGGGCATGATGCCTGGGAAAATCCTGGTGGTGGGGGGCAGGATAGAGGGGCAAAGCCTGGTGGTGGGGGAAGGATAGAAGGGCAAAGCCTGGTGGTGGGGGGCATGATAGAGGGGAAAAGAATGGTGGTGGGGGGCATGATAGAGAGGCAAAGCCTCGTGGTGGGGGGCATGATAGAGGGGCAAAGCCTGGTGGTGGGGGACATGATGCCGGGGAAAAGCCTGCTGGGAGTGGGCATGATGCCGGGGCAAAGACTGGTGGTAGGGTGCAGGATGCAAGGGCAAAGCCTGGTGGTGGCTGGCAGGATGCCTGGGCAAAGCCTGGTGGTGGGGGGCAGGATAGATGGGCAAAGCCTGGTGGTGGGGGGCATGATAGAGGGGCAAGGCCTGGTGTTGGGGGGCATGATGCCTGGGAAAATCCTGGTGGTGGGGGGCAGGATAGAGGGGCAAAGCCTGGTGGTGGGGGGAAGGATAGAGGGGCAAAGCCTGGTGGTGGGGGGAAGGATAGAGGGGCAAAGCCTGGTGGTGGGGGACATGATGCCGGGGAAAATCCTGCTGGGAGTGGGCGTGATGCCAGGGCAAAGACTGGTGGTGGGATGCAGGATGCAGTGGCAAAGCCTGGGGGTAATATGCATGGTGCCGGGGCAAAGCCTGCAGGTGGAATACAGGGTGCTGAGTGTTTTACCACAACATTCCCTTGAAATTAGAAGGGGAAAATCTATCTCATACAAACACAACTTATTGCGAAACTGTCTAGTTTCAAAACATTAGCTAATAAGTTATATTACAGTAAGACATGGACACCTGTCAAATTGATCCGTGTCAATTTAACTCACCTGACTGGAGGTCAGCTGGAGTCGTGGTCATGTTTGTTGTGATGTTGTCCACTTTGACGGGGTTAGTGATTAGGGGTGCTGTGACAGACTGAAAGCAACAAGGACATCATACTTAAGGTAATATTTGCGACATTGCAAATCTTCTTTTTATCAACAACAACAACAACAACAAAAATGCTTTGTATGAGTGGACTTTCATAAAGATAAACACTTGTAATCATTGCTCACCTCACTGCTCCCTGAAGCTAGTGTCCCTTCATCCACGTCCTTCAGCTTTACCAGCTCCTCGACCACATGGTGAACCATGTGCCTCGTTAGCATGGTGGCCCTGGCAGATGTTGCCAACTTTAGTACCAGCTCTGTGCCAGTATAGTAATGAAGATGAGTATGGATATTTGTCACCATCTCAAGGATCTGGTACCAGCCAATGTGCCAGTTGGCCTTGCCCCCTTTCTTTGTGACTTTGACCCCACACAGTGACAGCTGGTGGATTATGTCGTTTATGAGGGGCCAGTAATGAAGGTTGATGTCTTCCTCTAGGTGGCCTCTGAAGACTACATAAACTATCATACCAATGATGTTCCTCAGGAGCTCCGAGGAGATTACCAGCTGGTCAGGGCACTTTGGACGAACCTCGCTTGCCTTGGGCTCTGATAGCCAGCTGCGGATAGAGCTTAATGGAATGTAGTCAGCAGGAGCTTCAAACAGCCTCTGGACTTTGGTGCTCACAGCTTCAATGATGGTGCTGATCAAGGTGGAACTTTGGGTGAAAAGAGCTCTCCTAAGGTCCTCAGGGCTGTTTAGGCACTGGATCTTACGTTGAGTGAGTGGACCATCCTGACACCAGTGGAACGGGAGTAGTAGACTTGAGCGACAGGAGGAGCCTTCAGAACTCTAGAGAGGTTCTCCACTACTGCCAGCACTATGGTGACACTCATGTCACTCAGGGCCATGGAGGACCGGTCACAGGGGCTTTCCATCTGGCAGGACCAGAGGGCCTGGAGCAGCCTGGACACGATGTCCACCACCACCTTAGAGGGACAGCACAGCTCGGAGTACGGCTGGAAGGCCAGGCTCTGGGAAATGCTCTTTCGAGCTCTTACAACTTCATCGCAGACCTCAGGGTTTCTAAAATATACAAGCCAGATAGAGAGAAGAGGAAACACTTTTATGCACTTTGAAACGCATCCTCTGTAAGAAATGTGCTACATACAGTAAATGAAGTTTGATTGATATCGGCCCCTGCACTCGTCATTTCATTTAGCATCAGTAGATGGATAGAATAATACATAGACCAAATAATTGTAACATAAAGAGTGAATGTGACTCACAGGTAGGAGAGATCAGCAGTAAAGTCAAGTGAGTTAATGGCCTGACTAAGGTCGGTGGCCAACTCAGTAAAAGCCTCATGTTCAACGTCCCTCATTCTGAGTTGAGTGTTCACCTCCCAGGTCTGTCACAGGAAACAGGGGGTGCCATTAATGCCCATAGCAGTGAGGGTAAAATATTGATATCAACATACCATGAGCCAATGCTAAATAAGGACATTGTTTATTAGAAAGGATAACTCACTAACTGTATATTATCTCCACTTAACTTATACTGTAGACATCTTTCTAATCTCTTACCAGGTGACTAATGTCATTCCCTTCCTCTGCTTCCTTTCTGAACCTTAAAATCAAATACAGAGCAACTGAACATTCCTGCCTTTTTTATCCTTCCTCTACTTTCACATTGATTTCCCATTGAGCCTATGACAGTGATTCAGTGGCGAAGCCAGACATTTGTGGGTGGGCCTGCAGACATTTGGGTGGGCCAGAAACATACTGCTATTGTACACATTTTGCCATGAGGCTAAGAGAAAATGCATTTTTAAAGCTAACTGATATGTTAAAGCAATATAGATATGTTGACTGATAAAGGCACTGAATTATGAGCTGAGTTGTTTGCTAAATGAACAAATGAAGTAGGCTGTGGCATGGTGCATATAGCCATAGAAGCACAGTGAAATATGCCTCAATGCAGTCATATTTGTGGCTTTCAGTTAGTTATTTTTGGCAACCCATCCCGGGAGAGTGAATGTCATTCCAGAACATCTGTTCTGTTATATTTCATCAAATTTGTGTACTGATTGCTATGAACTCTATCTGATGGTGTTTAGGTAAAAAGAAAATCATGTCCCATTCAGAACACAAGCAATTAAAAAGATATATACATATTTATTTTACTCAAGCCGAGTTGGTGGACCTGGCTCCCCAGTGGGCATGTCTATGCCCTTGCAGTGAATGACAGTGGTAGTGTACATGGCATTGAGATCCTATAAAATTATAAGGGCTATGTCATAAACGCTCAAAGTTACAGAATGGGAGGAAAATGGCAGCCTTTGTGGTCAGGGATAAATCCGGAGTGAATTGCAGTACAGCAGCCTGGCCTCAAATACTAGACGTAACATAGTAAATGTAAATTTGTGACACTCAAATGAGTATGATATGTTACGTTGTACATAAGAAATAAGGATATTTAAGCCAAAAACAAAACGAGGGAGGTTGGTTGGGGAAGTCCCAAAGGTTGCGTGTTCGAATCACATCATTGACCATTTTATAATTTTAGCGAATTAGCAACTTTGCAACGACTTAGAACTCTTTCGCTACTTTGCAACAACTTAGCATGTAAAACAACCCTTCCCCTAACCATAACCCCTAACCCCTAACCTTGCTAACGTTAGTCACCTAGCTGATGTTAGCCACAAATAAGTGGAATTCAGAAACATATCATATCTATTGCAAATTCATAACATATTGTACGGACTGCTTTAAAAAAAAAGACATCTCTATTTTTGAGGTAAATGGTATGTTACAAAAGGGTCCTGACATTTTTGTGGTAATTTTACTTGTTTTTGAAAAACTTACCCCAACCAGCGATTCACTTCCTCATCATCGTTTTGCAGTACTGGGGCTCTGAAAAAACATGAACAAATGCTCTCAATATAGTAATGCTGGTCTTTAGATGTTGTACACATGAAATTGCGTCATTCCAAATGTATCCGCATCGTTTTATTCCATTTTGTGTGAATCAAGCTGTTTCCCCTATACAGCTGTTCCATTCTCTGTGTAGCCTGCTGCTAGAATGGACGGAGAGGTATCCCTCGACTAGCAACAAAATGTAATATAACGTTGTGGATAAAGTTCAGAATGATACAATTCTACCCCACCTGCCCTGAATGACGGGTCGCCACTGTAGCTGACAAACATACTGTGCAGATAATGTTCAAATTCATTGTTTTACACAATATTTTATCATAGCACTGGCTGACCACTGGCTTAACAACTCCCTTACCAAAATGGCTGACCTTTTATACTGTCATATGAAGGTTCATGTTCATTCTAGTATTCTGATTCCTAATTATATGGTACATAGTACAAGTAGCTGTACTCACCGCTCCAGGGACTTGTTCTTAATAAGCCAGTTGCTCATGTCCTCCACGGTGGTGTGGTGAGGGACATGACTCTGGAGACCTTGTCTCTGGAGCACCAAAAACTGCTTCATCAGCTTCTTCTGCAAGACAAATCATGTTGTCAAAAAGACAACCTAGGGTTTGCTTTAGCCGGTCTGAATTGACAGGTGGGCGGGGTGCTGCTGGAAGTGGTGTTTGAGGGCCAGTAGAAGGGACTTTTTCCTCTGGTCTAAAAAACAATATCCCAATTCCCCAGTGTAGTGATTGGGGACATTACCCTGTGTAGGGTGCCGGATTTCTGGTCACTAAAGATCCCATGGCACTTATTGTAAGAGTAGGGGTATGAACTACGGTGTCATGACTGACCCTCAGACCATCATTGCCACCTAATCATCCCCAGCTTCCAATTGGGACATTCATCCCCTTCCTCTCCACCGTAACTATTCCCCAGGTCATTGCTGTAAATGAGAATGTGTTCTCAGTCAACTTGCCTAGTAAAATACATGTGCATCTTTCCCTTTCATGGTGATTTGATATGTAGTGTGTCTTGATGCAGGAATCAGTAAGTTTTAGTTATAAGCGATTTGATAAGAAAAACAAATCGATGCACTGACATTTGTTGAAAAAACACATACATTTTCCTTTCAAAATAAAATGGTGCTGTTGTTGATGGACCTCATGAGCTGGACCTCACTGAGCTGGATCTGTCTGAGCTGACTTCTATGTGTGTGTGTGTGTGTGTGTGTGTGTGTGTGTGTGTGTGTGTGTGTGTGTGTGTGTGTGTGTGTGTGTGTGTGTGTGTGTGTGTGTGTGTGTGTGTGTGTGTGTGTGTGTGTGTGTGCGTGTAAATTATGTACAGTGGGAATCATAAGTATTCATCCCCCTTGTGGATGTTTTCAAATGTTCTTGTGTGGGATTTTTTGTCAATGATCTACACAAAATACTCCATCATGTAAAAGTGAGAAGAAACATTTACAAATGAATAAAAATGAAATAACTAAAATATAGTTGTTGCATAAGTATTCACCCCCTTGTTTAGGCAAGACTAAATTAGTTCAGGAGTAAAATGTCGCTTAACAAATCACATAAATTACATGGACGGTGTGAAAAAATAGGGCAAGACCTTGGAACTAAAGTTCTATCTGACATTTTGGTCAAAATTGAGTTATTCACATAGTTATTCACAGATATGTCCGATTTTTCTTGTACTCCATTTACATTGAAAGAAAAATGTCTGAAAGTTCTGTCTGAGCAAACATCTTTTAACTTGGTGCTATTAGGTTCTGTCTGCAATCCAATTATACAACTGGGATGTCAGTAAAAAATAATTGTCTGTAAGGTGATATACAGCGCATGGAAAGTATTTAGACCCCTTGACTTTTTTCACATGTTGTTACATTACAGCCTTATTCTAAAATGGATTAAATTACATATTTTCCTCATCAATCTACACACGATACCCCATAATGACAAAGCAAAAACAGTTTTTCAGACAAGTTTGCAAATGTATTAAAGGTAAAAAACAGTAATACCTTATTTCCATAAGTATTCAGACCCTTTGCTATGAGACTCTAAATTGAGCTCAGGTGCATCCTGTTTCCATTGATCATCCTTGAGATGAGTCCATCTGTTATAATTTCAAATTACTGTAAATGGTTTAGAAAGGTCCCACAGTTGACAGTTCATGTCAGAGCAAAAACCAAGCCATGAGGTGGAAGGAATTGTCCATAGAGTAATAATAATATAATATATGCCATTTAGCAGACGCTTTTATCCAAAGCGACTTACAGTCATGTGTGCATACATTCTACGTATGGGTGGTCCCGGGAATCGAACCCACTACCCTAGCGTTACAAGCGCCATGCTCTACCAACTGAGCTACAGAAGGACCACAGAGCTCTCAGGACCATAGAGCTCTGAAACAGGATTGCGTTGAGCATTGAAGGTCTCCAAGAAGACAGTGGCCTCCATCATT
This sequence comes from Oncorhynchus keta, assembly GCF_023373465.1. Taxonomy (NCBI): domain Eukaryota; kingdom Metazoa; phylum Chordata; class Actinopteri; order Salmoniformes; family Salmonidae; genus Oncorhynchus; species Oncorhynchus keta. The sequence continues at coordinate 41,268,045 of NC_068444.1, read as the reverse complement.
CTTAAATGGAAGAATTGTGGAACTACCAAGACTATTTCTAGAGCTGGCCACCCAACCAAACTGAGCAATTGGGGGAGAAGGGCCTTGGTCAGGGAGGTGACCAAGAACCCAATGGTCAATATGAAGGAACTCCAGAGTTCCAGAGAACCTTCCAGAAGGACAACCATCTCTGCAGCACTCCACAATCAAGGCCTTTATGGTAGTGGCTAGATGGAAGCCACTCCTCAGGAAAAGGCACATGACAGCCCGCTTGGATTTTTCCAAAAGGCACCAAAAGGTTTCTCTGATCATGAGAAACAAGATTCTCTGGTCTGATGAAACCAAGAAAGAACTCTTTCGGCCTGAATGCCAAGCGTCACATCTGGAGGAAACCTGGTGGTGGCAGCATCACGCTGTGGGGATGTTTTTCAGTGTCAGGGGCTGGGAGACGAGTCAGGATTGAGGGAAAGATGAATGGAGCAAAGTACAGAGTGATCCTTGATGAAAATCTGCTTCAGAGCGCTCAGGACCTCAGATTGTGGCGAAGGCTCACCTTCCAACAGGACAATCACCCTAAGCACACAGCCAAGACAACACAGGAGTGGCTTTGGGACAAGCCTCTGAATGTTCTTGAGTGGCCCAGCCAGGCTATATACAGGGGGTACCGGTACAGATTCTATGTGGAGGCTATATACAGGGGGTACCGGTACAGAGTCTATGTGGAGGCTATATACAGGGGGTACCGGTACAGAGTCTATGTGGAGGCTATATACAGGGGTTACCGGTACAGAGTCTATGTGGAGGCTATATACAGGGGGTACCGGTACAGAGTCTATGTGCGGGGCTACAGAGTCAATGTGTGTTATTTGAGGTCATTGAGGTAATATGTACGTGTAGGTAGAGGTAAAGTGACTATGCATGGATAATAAACGAGTAGCAGCAGTGAGAGTAGCAGCAGTGTAAAAATGGGTGGGTGGGTGGGGACAATGCAAATAGTCCGGTTAGCATCTTGATTTTGCTGTTCAGGAGTCTTATGGTTTGTGGGTAGAAGCTGTTAAGTCGCCTACAGTGCCAGTCACAAGTTTGGACACACCAACTCCTTCCAGGTTTTCCTTTATTATTTACTATTTTCTGTAGAATAATAGTGAAGATATCAAATCTGAAATAACTCATATGGAATCAGTGGTGAAAAGTACTTAAGTTAAAATACTTTATGTAGTTTTGGGGGTATCTGTACATTACTATTTATATTTTTGACTACTTTTACTTCACTACATTCCTAAAGAAAATGATATACGTTTTACTCCATCCATTTTCCCTGACACCCAAAAGTTCTAGTTACATTTCGAATGCTTACCAGTACAGGAAAGATGTCCAATTCACACACTTATCAAGATAATGTCACTGGTCATTCCTACTGCCTCTGATCTGGTGGACTCACTGAACATAAATGCTTCCTTTCTAAATTATGTCTGAGTGTTGGAGTGTGCCCATGGCTGTTAAAAAATGTAATAAAAAAGGAGTCTGGTTTGCTAAATATAAGCAATTTGATGTACAGCATTTACTTTTACTTTGTACTCTTACTTAAGTATGACAATTGAATACTTTTTCCACCTCTGTATGGAATCATGTGGTAAACAAAAAAGTGTTAAACAAATCAAAACATATTTTTATTTGAGATTCTTTAAAGTAGCCACCCTTTTTGCCTTGATGACAGCTTGGCATACTCTTGGCATTCTCTCTGAGGTAGTCACCTGGAATGCATTTCAATTAACAGGTGTGCCTTGTTAAAAGTGCATTTGTGGATTTTCTTTCCTTCTTAATGTGTTTGAGCCAATCAGGTGACATTGTCAAGTGTTCCGGAGTTCTAAATTGAGCAGCTGCTGAAAAATGAGCTCCTGTATATATTGAGATTTAAATGGTTTTTTAGAGTGAAGTACATCGAAAAAATCAAGAGAAAACTGCAAGACTCAATAGAAGACAAAACAAGGAACAAACCAAAAAAGACAGGCTTTTGAAAAATTAACTATTTTTCATAAAATTGTACAGTTATCTTAGCTAGCTGAATTGCTAGCAGAATTGTTTACTTGTTGCTAAGCAGTTGCTAGGGACTCTCCTGGAAGAAGCTAGCTAGCTTACAAAGAATAACAACAAAAAATATCTAGTTAACAGAAGAAAGGAAGACAAAATAAGGACAACAGAAGGACAGAAGAAAAAGGAAAAGAAAGAGGACAACAAAGTGAAACAGTCAGCACTTCTATTGCAACTTCGTATTTCGTCGTCCTAACGTAGTCTACACTGCTATCTGCCCAGCAGCTAGCCAGCTAGCAAACGTCCACCGTCTACCGAATAGCAGCACTGTAGAAACTATTACACTCAACTGAACGACTTGATTAGTGTAGTGTTAGCTAGCTACATAGTTGTCTTTGCTGTCTTCGTATCCAAGATAATTGTGTAGTTTAGAGCGTGTAGTCTTAGAGTGATTATCTTAATTTACCGAGGTTAGCTAGCCAGCTATTTGTCGTCCTTAACGTAGGAGACACTGCTAGCTAGCCAACAGCTAGCCAACGTCTACTGAATAGAACTTCCGCACTCAACAACCCGATCGCATTCCGCTTCGCTCCACAGGTAGTATCACATTTTCATTTCATTTCATTACAGCACAACGGTTTGATTTGTTTGATCGTAGCTAGCTACATAGCTAGCTACATAGCCGTCTGTGTATCAAAGATAATTGTGTAGTCTAGAGCGATTTTCTAGGTTAGCTAGCCAGCTATTGTCGTTCTTTTAACGCAACGTAACGTAATCAACACTGCTAGCTAGCCAGCTAGCACTGTAGAAACTATTACACTCAACGGAACGACTTGATTAGTGTAGTGTCAACAACGCAGCCACTGCCAGCTAGTCTACAAAGTCAACAACGCAGCCACTGCCAGCTAGCCTACTTCAGCAGTACTGTATCATTTTAATCATTTTAGTCAATAAGATTCTTGCTACGTAAGCTTAACTCTCTGAACATTCGAGACTTGTAGTCCACTTGTCATTCCAATCTCCTTGCATTAGCGTAGCCTCTTCTGTAGCCTGTCAACTATGTGTCTGTCTATCCCTGTTATCTCCTCTCTGCACAGACCATACAAACGCTCCACACCGCGTGGCCGCGCCACCTAATCTGGTGGTCCCAGCGCGCACGACCCACGTGGAGTTCCAGGTCTCCGGTAGCCTCTGGAACTGCCGATCTGCGGCCAACAAGGCAGAGTTCATCTCAGCCTATGCCTCCCTCCAGTCCCTCGACTTCTTGGCACTGACGGAAACATGGATCACCACAGATAACACTGCTACTCCTACTGCTCTCTCTTCGTCCGCCCACGTGTTCTCGCACACCCGAGAGCTTTCCTGAGGACGGCTCACCTCTCACAGTTCTGGGCGACTTTAACCTCCCCACGTCTACCTTTGACTCATTCCTCTCTGCCTCCTTCTTTCCACTCCTTTCCTCTTTTGACCTCACCCTCTCACCTTCCCCCCCTACTCACAAGGCAGGCAATACGCTCGACCTCATCTTTACTAGATGCTGTTCTTCCACTAACCTCATTGCAACTCCCCTCCAAGTCTCCGACCACTACCTTGTATCCTTTTCCCTCTCGCTCTCATCCAACACTTCCCACACTGCCCCTACTCGGATGGTATCGCGCCGTCCCAACCTCCGCTCTCTCTCCCCTGCTACTCTCTCCTCTTCCATCCTATCATCTCTTCCCTCTGCTCAAACCTTCTCTAACCTATCTCCTGATTCTGCCTCCTCAACCCTCCTCTCCTCCCTTTCTGCATCCTTTGACTCTCTATGTCCCCTATCTTCCAGCCCGGCTCGGTCCTCCCCTCCCGCTCCGTGGCTCGACGACTCATTGCGAGCTCACAGAACAGGGCTCCGGGCAGCCGAGCGGAAATGGAGGAAAACTCGCCTCCCTGCGGACCTGGCATCCTTTCGCTCCCTCCTCTCTACATTTTCCTCCTCTGTCTCTGCTGCTAAAGCCACTTTCTACCACTCTAAATTCCAAGCATCTGCCTCTAACCCTAGGAAGCTCTTTGCCACCTTCTCCTCCCTCCTGAATCCTCCTCCCCTCCCCCCTCCTCCCTCTCTGCAGATGACTTCGTCAACCATTTTGAAAAGAAGGTCGACGACATCCGATCCTCGTTTGCTAAGTCAAACGACACCGCTGGTTCTGCTCACACTGCCCTACCCGGTGCTCTGACCTCTTTCTCCCCTCTCTCTCCAGATGAAATCTCGCGTCTTGTGACGGCCGGCCGCCCAACAACCTGCCCGCTCGACCCTATCCCCTCCTCTCTTCTCCAGACCATTTCCGGAGACCTTCTCCCTTACCTCACCTCGCTCATCAACTCATCCCTGACCGCTGGCTACGTCCCTTCCGTATTCAAGAGAGCGAGAGTTGTACCCCTTCTGAAAAAAACCTACACTCGATCCCTCCGATGTCAACAACTACAGACCAGTATCCCTTCTTTCTTTTCTCTCCAAAACTCTTGAACGTGCCGTCCTTGGCCAGCTCTACCGCTATCTCTCTCAGAATGACCTTCTTGATCCAAATCAGTCAGGTTTCAAGACTAGTCATTCAACTGAGACTGCTCTTCTCTGTATCACGGAGGCGCTCCGCACCGCTAAAGCTAACTCTCTCTCCTCTGCTCTCATCCTTCTAGACCTATCGGCTGCCTTCGATACTGTGAACCATCAGATCCTCCTCTCCACCCTCTCCGAGTTGGGCATCTCCGGCGCGGCCCACGCTTGGATTGCGTCCTACCTGACAGGTCGCTCCTACCAGGTGGCGTGGCGAGAATCTGTCTCCTCACCACGCGCTCTCACCACTGGTGTCCCCCAGGGCTCTGTTCTAGGCCCTCTCCTATTCTCGCTATACACCAAGTCACTTGGCTCTGTCATAACCTCACATGGTCTCTCCTATCATTGCTATGCAGACGACACACAATTAATCTTCTCCTTTCCTCCTTCTGATGACCAGGTGGTGAATCGCATCTCTGCATGTCTGGCAGACATATCAGTGTGGATGACGGATCACCACCTCAAGCTGAACCTCGGCAAGACGGAGCTGCTCTTCCTCCCAGGGAAGGACTGCCCGTTCCATGATCTCGCCATCACGGTTGACAACTCCATTGTGTCCTCCTCCCAGAGCGCTAAGAACCTTGGCGTGATCCTGGACAACACCCTGTCGTTCTCAACTAACATCAAGGCGGTGGCCCGTTCCTGTAGGTTCATGCTCTACAACATCCGCAGAGTACGACCCTGCCTCACACAGGAAGCGGCGCAGGTCCTAATCCAGGCACTTGTCATCTCCCGTCTGGATTACTGCAACTCGCTGTTGGCTGGGCTCCCTGCCTGTGCCATTAAACCCCTACAACTCATCCAGAACGCCGCAGCCCGTCTGGTGTTCAACCTTCCCAAGTTCTCTCACGTCACCCCGCTCCTCCGCTCTCTCCACTGGCTTCCAGTTGAAGCTCGCATCCGCTACAAGACCATGGTGCTTGCCTACGGAGCTGTGAGGGGAACGGCACCTCAGTACCTCCAGGCTCTGATCAGGCCCTACACCCAAACAAGGGCACTGCGTTCATCCACCTCTGGCCTGCTCGCCTCCCTACCACTGAGGAAGTACAGTTCCCGCTCAGCCCAGTCAAAACTGTTCGCCGCTCTGGCTCCCCAATGGTGGAACACACTCCCTCACGACGCCAGGACAGCGGAGTCAATCACCACCTTCCGGAGACACCTGAAACCCCACCTCTTTAAGGAATACCTAGGATAGGATAAAGTAATCCTTCTCACCCCCCTTAAAAGATTTAGATGCACTATTGTAAAGTGGCTGTTCCACTGGATGTCATAAGGTGAATGCACCAATTTGTAAGTCGCTCTGGATAAGAGCGTCTGCTAAATGACTTAAATGTAATGTAATGTAAATGTAAATTGTCTGTGATTGATTTAGAATACAAGGCACACTTAACCAGCATGGCTACTACAGCATTTTACAGCAATACCATCTGGTTTGCGCTTAGTGAGACTATCATTTGATTTTTAACAGGACAATGACCCAAAACACACCTCCAGGCTGTGTAAGGGCAATTTGACCAAGGAGAGTGATGGAGTGCTGCATCAGATGACCTGGCCTTCACAATCACCCAACTTCAACCTAATTGAGATGGTTTGGGATGAGTTGGACCGCAGAGTGAAGGAAAAGCAGCCAACAAGTGCTTGTGCGTACTCTGATTTAAAGCGACTATATTAGAGTGATAGGCTGTTTTAAAACTCTGTAGCTGCAATTTATTTATTTTTGTTAACAATTTAAAAATATAGTGATCCCAGAAAGCCAGATTGAGATGTGTAAATTAGACTTGCATTCAGTCCTTATGTTACTGTAGCATAGGCTATGTTGCAGCAAATTTAGGCTTTTATCATAAGAAAAACAGTTACCATGATGAGATGACAGGTCTACATGCATTGTGAACTACACTCCATACTGAGATCTGTCCGCACCATGAGCATTGATGATTGATCATGCAGAGAGTAGGCAGTAGAGAGGCCAGATTTAGACATCGCATATACAGTCATTTAACAGTTCCATTTCACGTCATGCTATAATTGACCATTTCTCACAGTTATTTATCCTGGGAAAAGGGAGTGATTTTGGGTGCTAGATCTCATTAAATCTCTGTAACTGAGTTCATGCTATTCAACCCTAGTGAGTATATAATGCGAACATCTAGCAACCCATAGGTTAGCAACACACATTTTAGGTAATTAGTGTAACGGATGTGAAACGCTAGCTTAGTTAGCGGTGGTTCGCGCTAAATAGCGTTTCAATTGGTGACATCACTTGCTCTAAGACCTTGAAGTAGTAATTCCCTTTGCTCTGTAAGGGCCGCGGCTTTTGTGGAGCGATGGGTAACGATGCTTCGTGGGTGACTGTTGATGTGTGCGGAGGGTCCCTGGTTTGCGCCCCGGGTATGGGCGAGGGGACGGTCTAAAGTTATACTGTTACATTAGCAACTTTTTAACTAATTACAAATGTTTTGCTACTTTGCAAATACTTATCATGTTATCTAACCCTTCCCCTAATCCTAACACTTTACCTAACTATTAAACTTGACCCAAACCCCTAGCTTAGCTAACGTTAGACACTTAGCTAGAATTCGTAACATATCACACATTTTTCAAATTCCTAACAAATTGTACTTTTGCAAATTTGTAACATATTGTACGTTTTTCAAAATTGTAACAAATAATACGAATTGTAATTTGGATCTTATCATACGAAATGGGTGATGGACATACACAAATGAATACGTACCATACAAAGTGTAACATGTCATACTAAATCGAATGTCTCGGATTTACGTACATGATAAATACTCTGAGACCAGGTTGCCACGGTGGTCTGCAAACCCACAACCTTCTGGCCCACAGCCCTGTGTGCTATTAACATTCCCATGTTGCCATGTAATGATTACAGGATGATTAACCATTTATAAAACTGAATATCTAAGGCTCTTTCTTGTCTGTCCAAGAAGTTAGTGTAAAAGGTAGACATGTTATCTGTTATCCACTTTGTCTTAGTTAATATTTTGGCTATATGGGAGGGACACTTTTTTTTTTAAGTAGGGTTTTCGGTTAAATATATTTTGCTGAAGGGAGGGCCATCCATTTTCATTTCAGAAAGGTTCGATTTCCTCCATGTAAGTCTTATCATAAATAACGTTCACTCCCTACAACATTCACATTTACTCCACTGTAACATACACTTTCGATATGGTGTGTTTTCTGAAATGAAGATGATTTAATTTTACCTGCTCATTGTAGTAGTTCTTGTCCCAGCACCGCTCTACAGTCTGACGGTATTCAGCACTCAGACTGAACATCTTGAGAACAGAAAAACATACCAGGACTTTCTACAAGGACATAATTGAACTATTAAAACTCAAATAAGATATGTCATAGGATTTACCTGTGCAGATGTAGAAAGGGCACGCGGGATTTTATTGCTAAAACCCATAAATTATTTGAGGAAATGATAGATGGACTTTTGACAATAACTCAAAATAAAGATGAGTAATCGTAGCTAATTCGCAAATGTGTTCGTGCTTGGGTTGGCGCAAACTAATGTTTTTAGCTAACATTCTGACATTCTGGAGAAATCAAACATTCCATCTCCATAGAAATGGATTGTGAACATACTGTTATGGATTGTGCGTATTGTTGCGTAATACTGTAGGCTACAGGTTCGATAATAGTCACACTGCGTGTGACAGGTGATGCGCTGCGCTCTCGTTCCTCACTCGTAAAAGCTAATGCAAAAATGCATGATGTCGATGATCAAATAACGAAAACATCAACATAGGAATAATTGTCAGCAAAATGATCTGTTTGATTTGATTGACTCCTGGGTAATTAAATATACAAACATGTATTTATTACCAAAACATCAAAGACAATGGTAATGGTTAGCCTGTAAATACAGTCTACATGTATTTACACTTGCAAATAGCCTACATCTATAATCTATTTTGAAATAACAATAATGTATATGATTGTTACAGTAATTTAATACACTGATGCGCTGAACCACAACAGTGTTTTGTGAAATAGGCCTACATGTATTTCAGGAGAATGTTGCCAATTATATTTTCGACTATGGCTCAAAATCTGTGTATTGGCCACAAGTGACACAAGGGACATTTTCGTTCATTATATCCCCTTCAAAGTATAAACATATCAAAGGAATTTCTGTAGCAAACTGGGGCCATTTTCTCAGCTGAGCTGCTTCAGCTCTTCTTGCCAGGTGATTTAACAGTCCTATTGTGAAGACAGAGATGACCATAGAGCACTGATATATGCTACATAGCTGTAGAGAACAGTCTTTAGCATACACCAGAGAGGCTAGGAGTTATTGTGGAGGACAGAGCAGCATATGTTATAAAGCTGAGCCAGACGGCTGCTTTGTGACCTTTTTATACCTCACAAGGAGAAAGGAACTGGCCAGACATCAACAGGAGTGTGTGTGTGTGTGTGTGTGTGTGTGTGTGTGTGTGTGTGTGTGTGTGTGTGTGTGTGTGTGTGTGTGTGTGTGTGTGTGTGTGTGTGTGTGTGTGTGTGTGTGTGTGTGTGTGTGTGTTTGGAGTGAGAGCAATGGAGGCAGCATAAACTTGTTGGAGACATGCCTGAAAGAGCAGAAGAGGTATTGATCTTTTTTCACCGGTTTAGAAATGCACGTGTCTCATTTCTCGACTACGACTCATATAGTTGTATTACATCAAGGCCATAATTGTTCAATTTTTGAGGAGGAGCTATCCCCAAATGTGGTTACTTTTCCTACAGTATGTGATTTTCAGGTCCAGACACTATATGCCGGCTACCATTTTATAAGTAACCGGTGGAATTACAGTGGACCACTAGATTACTCGACTTTATTTAGCAAAGTAATCAAGCTCAGTCAGGTTCGGTAACATTCAGTCCAAGTGAAGATGGGTAAAGTTACCAAGTATGTTAATTTCACTGATATGATCTATCACCTGTTATCAACATTACACTGTTTACATTTTTCCTATACCGCTGGCACACCGTTTACAGTAATATACCACGCGTTGTGTCACACAGTTCATATTCAATAGGGCTATTGTTAACAACTGTGGCTGTCTTTGAAAATGAGGGACATTGACCCTCTCTTTTGTCACATAAACCGTCTACAGTGTTTGCCATTGAGCGTGGTCGCAGTTAACTCCGTGAGTGGCCTCACCGTGAGAGGAGCACGGTCATGGGAGGCTTGGAGTAAATTATTGTTTTGGTTGTCCCACCCCATGTCAGGCAGTTGACCTATATTGCACCACCCAAGTGCTGTTTCCACAAGCACATCTGTCCCCAATCCGCAGCCAACCATCCACAACCGCCTGCCCCACTCGGTATTCACAGACAATGAGTGGCTTTTCTGCTTTACACCATCTTACTACAGCAGATTTATTTTGAGACCGCCCTGAAGAAGGACACATTTGTGAAACATGTATTTATTAGGTTGATTAGCAAACTGTCTTCCCTCAAAATTGGGTGTATTGGTTGGCCTGAGTAAGGAATTGAAGATCACTGTCATTATTAGGAGAGAGTCTCAGTGATGGTCAATGGAGAGCCCACAGGGCTTAAAGGCCCAGTGCACTCAACATTCTGTAGTTTACATCATATATAAGTAGACTAGTGGTTAGAGCGTTGGGATAGTAACTAGAAGGTTGCTGGATTAAATCCCCGAGCCGACAAGGTAAAAATCTGTCTTTCTGCCCCTGAACCGGGCAGTTAACACACTGTTCCCTGGTAGGCCGTCATTGTAGATAAGAATTTGTTTATTAACTGACTTGTCTAGTTAAATAAACAAAGTATTGTATAACAGCTGATGAAACTGACACAGTAAAAGCGTAAAACGTTCGACTTTCCATGGTGACATGGAAATAACAAAGAGAGGTCCAAATCTCTCTGCCAATAACAGTAAGTTTTCAGTTTTTCCCTCCCAACTCAGACCACTCTCAGACAGTCCTTCCAAAATTATTGTTTGAGAAGTCGTTTTGGCTAAAAAAAAAAGCTATTTTTTGGCCATTTTAATGGAAAGCTATTACAGTAAGGTAATTAATTGTTAAATTATTTGATATTGATATAATTAAATGGCTAAATTAGGCTTTTAAAGTAAGTGTTGCTGCTAAGGCTTTGGACAAGGTGGTGATGCATTTTCAGTGTCAACCACAAGTGGGCGCTATATGACTACTGTGGTTCCTTTTTGAAGTACGAGAAACTGAGCTGGAATGGGATTTGCTTTTCCATCACATCCCACAGACAATTCTCTCTGGTAGAATCGAATGTTTTTACAGTTGTGTGCGAGTTATATTCCAACATTTGTTGTGCCATTTCATTGAGTAAAATGACGTTCAATTAGGTACGTCAGTGTTGTTGGAACAGATCTGCATTTCAGGTGCTTACTCCGTCTGACCAGCGATAATTAGTAAGATATGCTCATAGTGCATATTGTTCTAGTCATTCTTTGCCATTCTTTGACGGTGTATTGTACTCTGCATAGAGCTAAAGTAGATCTGCGCCGTAAAAAGCTGGTGCGGGGGCCAGGTCATGCTCTTCTGTGGTTCTCTCTGGAGTGTAGTTTAATGCATATGTTTGGAACTGTTTTATACAGCACACAGTCTGTTTCAACACATGGGAGAAACCCTGGCCTACACATGAGTATAGTTTAACAGCATCCACAGTAAACACCAGTCAGTAAATCAGCTCACAGCACAGGCAGAATCGATCCATGACTTACGTGTGTGTCTGTGTCTGTGTGAATTCGTATGCATGTTTTCATGTTTTTGTGTGTGTGTGTGTGTGTGCACAAGCACACAAACAAAACAGGATGTAGAAACATGTACCACTATTTGAATCATAGACTTGCTATGGGGTCTCCCGAGTGGCGCAGCTGTCTCAGTGCTCGAGGTGCATCTCAGTGCTCGAGGTGTCACTCCAGACACCCTGGTTCGAATCCAGGCTGTATCACATCAGACCGTGATTGAGATTACCATAGAGCGGCGCAGAATTGGCCAAGCGTGGTCCAGGTTAGGCCGTCATTGTAAATAGGAATTTGTTCATAACTGACTTGCAATCTAAAAAATGATAATAAATGAGTAGAACATTCTAATTGACTTGTAAGCCAACTGGCTGGTGGTGAATTTTGATCTATTTCTGACTGAAATATTAAAACGTTATGGAGTTTAGAATCGTCAATCAAACTATTTATATGACCTAAACTCCACTCATCCTGCCCATTAATACACAGTCTCGACCTATCTGCCTATACATACTGTATAGGTTAGATTGCGTAAACAGATCCGCCCTACAGTTTCGAACAGGGAGTAATAGTAATTAAAGTGTATGCGTTTCGTGCAAGCGGGGCAAACTCGTTTTGACTAGCCAACCTGCCTCCCTTCCGCCCCTCGACCCTACACACTTTCCATCGCTTGCCTGCAAAGTAAACACAGCAAGCCATAGGAATGTTATCCCAAACCTACTAATTTGCCTTGATTACATTAATATTTTTCAGCTGGAATTGCCCTCTTCCCCTTCCTATTGCTCTTGTTTATTTTGTTCCCTTGCTCCTCTCCTTCTCCCCCCATGCATTGCTTTCTCTATTAGTGTACGATTAAGGATGATTAGCTGGCAGACAGATGCCCTGTAGTTCCGGTGGCGAGGGGAGGGTTGCGAGCAGGAGGGAGGAGGTTTGTGGGGGTGGATGCCGATGGGTTTGTAGTAGAGGGGTTGAGGGCAGGTTTTCAGTGATTGAGTGTTCTTGTCTCAGCTTGGTCTTCTTCCTGGGTCAATTGTTCTCACCATGATGTACTTTCTTCCTCTCTCTCCCTCCCCTCCCTCTCCCTCTCCATCTCTTCCCTCTTCTCTATCTATCTATCTCTCTTTCTCTTTCTTTCTCTCTTTCTCTCTCTCTCTCTCTCTCTCCCTCTCTCTCTCTTTCTCTCTCCCCCTCTCTCTCTCTCCTCCTCTCTATCCCCCCCTCTCTCTCTCTCTCTCTCTCTCTCTCTCTCTCTCTCTCTCTCTCTCTCTCTCTCTCTCTCTCTCTCTCTCTCTCTCTCTCACCCCACCCCCTCTCTATCCCCCTCTATCTACCCCCTCTCTCTTTTTTCTCTCACCCCCTCTCTATCCCCCTCTCTCTACCCCCTCTCTCTCTTTTTCTTGCTCTCTCCATTTCTCTATCCCCCTCTCTCTACCCCCTCTCTCTCTTTTCTTACTCTCTCCATTTCTCTATCCCCCTCTATCTACCCCTCGCTCTCTCTTTCTCTCTCACCCCCTCTCTATCCCCTCTCTCTACCCCCTCTCTCTCTTTTTCTTGCTCTCTCCATTTCTCTATCCCCCTCTCTCCACCCCTCTCTCTCTCTTTCTCTTTCTCTCTCCATTTCTCTCTCCATTTCTCTCTCTCTCTCTCTCTCTCTCTCTCTCTCTCTCTCTCTCTCTCTCTCTCTCTCTCTCTCTCTCTCTCTCTCTCTCTCTCTCTCTCTCTCTCTCTCATGTTTCCGTACATCTTGTTTTTGCTTTACATCTGTTGAAGTGTCTGTGTTGGGTGTCCATAATGGGGTACGATGGAAGCATCTCAGCTTGGCTCTAGGACATAGCAGGACATCCATTCCTGTCTTTGGATCATAACCCATAAGGCTTGTGTTGGGAATCCATCCAGGGAAAGCACTTACTTCCACTTACTTTCCGAAAGCAGTGAGGTGTTACTACACAGAAACAGCATTGCAGAGCAGTAAAGAAATCACAGCCTGACATCTCGGATGTTAGATTTACATGCGTCATGATTTTGTGAGGCAGTGAATCCCATAAACCTTATTGCTATTTATGTGCAATAAAAAGCTCCTCAGCCAGGCCAAGCTGGGCCAAAGGAACATATGAACAGGTGTTTGTCTGTTTCTTGAATCTGTTGCAGCTGTGACATGGCAAATGTACACACCTTTTTTTTCTCCATTGTTACTTAGGGCTTGGTCGTAATACCATACTGTGCTATGTAGCAGACATCACAGAAAACATGTGGCGTTCCTAACCTTGGACTTTCGATTGGGAACAACAGACCTATTTGTCCGGTGATTGTGTGTTCAGATACTAGAAAACCAGACAGATTGACAGTCAATGATTCTCGCAAGCCTCTTTTTTTTTTAATCCATCTGTGAAATTGATTATGTGCAATACAGTGCCACTCAAATAATCATATTGCAATGAAGGAAGGAAAATCTAAAAGGTCATTCTATGTTTTCTCTACCACCTGCATGTACTGCCTATTTGATGTCTTACAAACAACTCCTGTAGGTTTGTTGGTACACTTGTGGAGAGTGTCATCTTTTTACATAGGCCTTGGCTTAAGAGCTCCTTTGTCTTTGATGAAGTGGGTCAGGCTCACGGGGGGAAAGGAGGGACCACCAGAAGAACGAGGAGAGCAAGGAGATGAAGTGTGTGGTTATTCTGTCAGGGCTGAGCAGCACGAGGCACCATGCCAACGGAAACTCTCCCTCGCTCGCTCTCTTTGTAACACACACGCATGGACGTGTGCTTTCTCTCTCTCTCTCACGCACGCACGCCCATACACACATTTTCCCCATGCGTGAGACAGTTTGTGCCTGGGTTTGTCCACAGAAATGATTTATTAAATAAACAGAATTATTCGCCTCGTAGACAAGCCTAAATATCAGTGTGGTAACCCTTCAAAGCTAACAATGTTCAACAATGGGCCCAATAACTTGGCCAGACCTTGCTGTATTATTGTCTAGAGAAGCAATTCATTAAACGAAAAAAAAAAAAGAAAACAAACTTCATGATAGCATCATAATCTATTGCGGTAACATTATAACTTTCCCATTGCAACCTGTGTAAACACTCCAGAATTATTATGCCTGTGTTTATAAAACATCATTATGTGTGAGACATAATGATTTTCTGTGTTTCTCCAGAACGCACAACTGCGGTGGTCAGTGGTCACAAGGGAAGGGTGTACAGACACACATTGGCACCATGAAAAAAAAGAGTTTCCTGGAAAAAGAGTGAGCAACTGAAGCCATCTATGAAATGACAAAATATGTCTACGTATTTCACATCCCTGTATACAGTACAGTATTGTCACATTCCACGTTAATGGAATTACACTTTAAAACGTATGCCAAACCAAATCCATTGCTGTCAAAGTTGACACAGTAAATACAATTAAAAGCATTTTCTTGGAAAAACTGAGCAGATGCAATGTTTTGTAACACAATTAGGTTAAAATATCCCTCCATTTTATTCTGTTACCAAACTTTGTATCTGCACAGTTCTTCCTTTAAATGGGTTATTTTAACAACTGAAAGTAGTCTTTGTGCACAGAGTTCTGTAGTTTGGTCAACTATGATATGTTTGGGGGGGGAAAATGGATTCTCTAATACAGCTACCATGGAATTCCCCAGTGTTAAAGTAACTGTCCAGTTCTGTTAACTCATACCTAAATAATGTTGTTGACTCATCCTGTACTCGTATTTGTGGCCAAAGCATAAATTGGAGAAAAAAAACACTTAAAAACCCCACCTCAAACAGACCGTTTAAAAAATGCTTGCTATTTCCTCATAGAGGATGATGTCATCCTCCTGAAGAGGATGAGCTGGCCAATCAGCGGTCTACTCACATGAATGTATATACACCCACACCATTCTGTTGTTGGGGTACACGCACACCTTTCCAACACAACACAGAAAATCTACTTTTTAACACACTTAATTACACTTTTTGTTTTGACTATTTTACTCATATTGCAATTAATTATAGGTCATATTTAATAGAAATCTGTAAACACATTAAAGTTACTTTAAGAGTACAGTACATAGCAGAATTGCACTATATGGAACCCCTTTCTATCCCACTTATGTCTCTCTAGCCCTAGGCATGTTCAACCTGGTCTCAGAGCATTTCATATAATTCAGTACGTAAATCTGGGCCACTCCATACATTATGTTACGATTCGTATGGTATGTATTATTTTGTGTATGTCCATCAGCCATTTCATTACAAATGACTATTTGTATTATATGTTCTAATTTGCTAAATGTACAATATGTTACGCATTCTAGCTAGGTGGCTAACGTTAGCTAGCTGGTTAATGTTAGCTAGGCTAGGGGTTAGGTTTAGGGGTTAGGGTTAAGGTTAGGGTTCAGTTTAGGGGAAGGGTTAGCTAACATGCTAAGTAGTTGCAAAATAGCTTTTTTTTTTAAAGTAGACGTATTTGAAATGTTGCCCTTGATGAGACTCAAATTCACACCCTTTGGGTTGCTAGACATTCACTTTATATATTCACCCAACCACCCTACTTTCATTTTTGACTTAAATAACCGTCTGTCTTAAGTAACCATACCAAACGTAACATACATACTATGTTCAGTGTCACGGATTTACATTTACTATGTTACATCTAGTCTATGAGATCAGGCTGTACTGTGTCAGATACAAGACTGGCATGAGGCATGGGGCTGGTTTGGCCCATGTGTGTTTATGTAGTCTGCGTGTGCTCTGCGTGTGGAGGTGCATTCACAGCAAGCCTATGGGGGATTTGCCCATTGAGCCAAATCGTGGCACACTTATCTCTTCCAGCTCTTTATCTCCACGACCCCTAATTGCTGACTTCCAATCACACTGTTTATCCTCTGATAGAGGGAGGATTTTTTTCCCTTCCACATCCAGTTTGTTCACTCAGACTTCCCTTCCTAACCTCCACCCACCCTCTGCCCTCACTGGCTACCTAGACCTGAGGGGAAATGAAACCATTGACTTCTTTAGAATAGATGGTTACAATAAGAGGGAGGAACTACTTATGTAGATCAAGAGGATGCCAGTGTTTGATGAGAAAAGAAGATGTATCTCGGATGGTATGCGTGTGTTTACTCCCCGAAATAGCTAGGCTCTTTTGGTGTTCATAGGCTTCCTCTGAAACAGATTATCTCTCCTTCTTGTTGTGTATTGATTTGCCTCATTATTCCTTCATTGTGCCCTTGATGAAGAAGAGTCCCCATATACAGGTAACTGCCAAAATAAAGGAAACGCGTTAGTAAATGAGCGGTACAAAGTATATTGAATGGTTCCCGAGTTTTTATAAGCAATCAACATCCCATCATTCTTAGGGTCATAAATAAAAATGAAGAGTTGCCCATTATTTTGGCTACCATGGCTAGAAGAGATCTCAGTGACTTTGAAAGAGGGGTCTCAAAGGAGCATAAGTGGTTTAGAGTGTGTATGTGTGTGTGGGGAGGGTGGCGGGGGGGGTCTCAGTCACCTGATCTCAACCTAATTGAACACTTATGGGAAATTCTGGAGCAGCGCCTGAGGCAGTGTTTTCCACCACCATCAACAAAACACCAAATTATGGAAATTCTAGTGGACCAATGGTGTCGCATCCCTACAATAGAGTTCCAGACACTTTGCAAAATCTATGCCAAGGCACATTGAAGCTGTTCTGGCATCTTGTGGTGACTCAACGCCCTATTAAAACACTTTGTGCTGATGTTTCTTTAATTTTGGCAGTTACCTGTATACACTCCATGAAAGATCAGCTATGAAATATTGTCCATAACATTTATTTGACAGGCATTTCCCTCCAACACATGATCCAGTCCCAAGCCAGCAGGCCTTGGCGGTCTGTGGTAAGGAATCCGCCAATGTTGTGTTGTGGTGAACCAACACGCCACCACCTCAAAGCAGCCTAAATCAACGCAAACCATCTTGAACTAATTCTCTGTTTGAGGAGGGTTGTGGATGGGGAAGGGGAAGGGGAATACCATAATCCATTGGATGAATTACGTTCTCATGGTTCTGGTCTTCATAACCTGGACTTGACTTTGTTGGTAGACCACAGCAACCAGAGCTTCAGTTTCAGCCCTAACATCTGAACAGAGCACTAAATCCTAACTTATCTTGACTGTAACTCGACCACCTTCAAAATGGAACATGTTTCAGATACTGAAGGGTAGAAATGTGCTTCAGCGCTCACAGCTGGTTGATATGTGGTAACAGAGGGGGGAAAACACACAATGGAAGGGCGTTTTTGCATCATTTGGAGGATGAGAGAAAGTGGTGGTGGTGGCGATGGGCGTTTGGCCCATCCCGTGGAACAGTTGAGCTCACTGCGTTCTCACTGCTGAGTGTGATTAGCCAAACTGGAGCAGGACCAGGCTAGCTAGCTCTAATGAAGCCGGCTCTCATCTGTCAGTGTGTGAGTGTGAGTGTGAGTGTGAGTGTGAGTGTGAGTGTGAGTGTGAGTGAGTGTGAGTGAGTGAGTGTGAGTGAGTGTGAGTGAGTGAGTGTGAGTGAGTGAGTGTGAGTGAGTGAGTGTGAGTGAGTGCGTGAGTGCGTGGAGTGCGTGTGAGAGAGAGAGAGAGAGAGAGAGAGAGAGAGAGAGATAGAGAGAATAACAACGTGAAGTGGGATCAGTCTGACTGCCATTCGAAATTAAAACTGAAGCGATGTGTGACCCAGCACCATGGTTTCAGAGTTACACCCAAAACAAACAAACAAAAGAGCTTTGGTCGTGTGTGTGTGTGTGTGTGTGTGTGTGTGTGTGTGTGTGTGTGTGTGTGTGTGTGTGTGTGTGTGTGTGTGTGTGTGTGTGTGTGTGTGTGTGTGTGTGTGTGTGTGTGTGTGTGTGTGTGTGTGTTGTGACAGATATCCAACAGGGATCCTATCATCTTACTGTGCATGTGTGCGCACACACACACACACACACACACATATACGATACGCACACAACATTTTGATGGATGGATTTCCCCTCTCCAAAACTGAGACAGGGCTTAGAGGAATCCTCTGGTGGCTTCATTCACCAGACTCACATGGAAACCAGCTCGCCAAATACCTAACACTGAACATCATGTTCCATTGGTTCCATACAGCCAATGATATTAGGGTGTCTTGGAAACTCAGGTAAAAAGGTGACTGTCAGGAGTCAGGACTGGCTGTGTTATTGGAAAGTGGGTGGTGGCCATAACAAATAGAATCTATATTGTGATGAAATGAACTACGTTACGTTAAATGAACGACAAAACTTGCCAACCTTCAGTTGTGCTTGCCCGCTATCGACGTATACAATAGTTTGTGTGTGTTCACCTCCTCTACAGATCTCACGAAAGTTATTGTGTCTTATTTGGATGGGGTTCAAGTATACTGCACACGCTAGCCGCGTATATGTGAATGAAAACCATTTTTGTTTTTATCTTTATTTATGCTCAGGGGAGGCAATGGGACTCTCCATTCACTCCGTATTTTTGTCACCTAAGGCTTCGGGGGGTTAGCTCATATGGAAAGCTGATTCCAGAGGTTGCTTCATCTCACATGGTTTCAATCGCAGTGTCCTGGAGACCTGTGGCTCCACGGCAGACCCTCTCCCTGGGACTCTGTGGCCTAGGGCAGGCCTGGGTACAGGGGAGCACCAGAGGAGAGGAGGGGAGAGGAGAGGAGAGAGGAGAGTGGTGCTGCACTGTAAATGAGTCTTCACACACCTCTGTGCTGAACTTGTCAGCTCCCTCAGTACCTCACCCTCATTCCTTCCATATGTTTTTATTAAGTCTTGAAAAATGACATGCTGAATCATTGGGGAAGTTTCCCCTTTCACTTTTCCCCCTGACACGCTGGTTCACGCACCGAATCACTGTATTCTCCAGGCAGCATTCATTCCCGTCAATGTCCGTCGTTGCTGAAGCAGCATTTGACAAATGCAACTTTTCATTTGGAGCGAAATATTCAGCATTCACGACATTGGCAGGAAAAAAGAAAATGAGCCTTGTTTGTTTTCATTTTGCGTCCAAAGCAGTAGGGAAAAGAACGAGGTAGGGGAATGTTTCAAGTAGCGCATAACTTTAGCAAAGAGCTTTTCTCCTCTTCACAGTTGGATTCAGTGGTGGGATCTGTGGAGGAGCTGTGTGTTCACGTGGATCCCGTGGAGAGGAGAGGAGGGACAAGGTCACTCCAGGTCAACGACAGGCACTACAGGAGGATGTGCTGGTGGTGGTGCAGTCTAACCTCACCTTGTCTGCTGATACGGGCCCACAGAACACATCTGTCAGTAGAGCTGGGCCTATAGACACTGACAGACAAATCTCCCAGGAACTACTGTGTAAAATACAAAACAGAGGGAGCTACTGCTATGGGAAGTGGGTACATTGTCCATTGCCCATGCTAATAGAATGCAGGCTAGCTTCCACACCTTTCTTTTTTTTCATTCTCACACATGTCAGGAGTGTTATTTGGGTTATCATTCAGTCAGATTTATAAACAAAACGTCTTCATTATGGGGAAAAAGTAGCTGGGTTTCAGTGTGTCTTCCGAGTAATTGTGAGTGTGTTTGACTGTAGTATAGATTAGTATCGTGAAATGTATCAACAATTCTCTCTTGAATCAGCATCGCAACAATGGCATCCAGTGTCTATTACGGAATGAAGTGGGCTTCATCAATTAAAGTGAAGGATGAGGAAGCATTAGAGCCGAGAAAATGTCAAATAAAAAAACACCGTTGTGTAATCAGTTACCCGTAGGCATGGAGTCGTGGTATGTACCAGCACTAGACTCCTGCTGTACTATGTACTGTTTAAGTATGATGACAGACCGGCTCTGGTCTGGTCTAGTGGCTACAGCACCGTGATAAGATCTCCTCCAGAGCTGCATTCTACAACAAACAAGGGCCCCCATAAATGATTGGGGAGATTTCCTCAACCCTGGCTGCAGACATAAACACTGGCCCTCATGGATGGACTGAGACTAGGGGAAATGTAGATCTACCACCACCATTAGTCCAATTAGGATTCAATGCCTATGAATCCACTGGGCTTTCCTTGTTTCAGTTGTTTGCCAGAGTGGGGAAAGGGGGGCAAAAGTACACTACAGTTACACGAATGGCAACAAAGGAAGAAGCTTGTGTAACCAACCACTCAGGAGAAGAATTCCCCCTCATCTGAGCAGATTCTTTGCTTTCCTTCTAAGTCGGGCCGGCGAGGTAGAGTTGCAGGGCGAGCTCTCAGATTCCAAGGGGCACTGGTGTTGTGTTGGGTACTGCCACTTCTGACAAGGATCACCCTCACTTAGCAGAGATAAGACATCTCGGCCCTCTCCTTACTTGGCCAGGTGTGTTCTGCGTCCAGGTTCACTGCAATTGGTTGCCACAGTGTCTTTGACTCTGTTGGCTGGCTGGGCTTTAATGATATACCGAGTGGGTTAGATCAAGACTCAGGTCCTCGGGCTGTTTGTGTCCTGTCACTTTGACTTTGGTTTAGCATCAGATACACAGTATCTTCCTAGTCCAGAACAGCTCATTTTCCAAGACTTACGAAAGAGAGATGCACGTTTCTCTTGATGTCGTGTGGCGCTCCCAGCTTTGACAATGGTCACGTTTTAAAGTTTGGATGCCTGATGAAGACCTAAGGGTCGAAACGTCGTTATAAATATCACCAGGGAGCATGAGCAGCAGTGTGCAGCGTTTTCCTTTCTGTTTTCCATGAGTTTACCTATGACTCCAGCGTCTACGGAAAGTACCTGGATGTGAGTATGTTCTTTTGTACACGTTTAAAGGTTCCCAGACTACGGCAGCAGAGTCCCAACTGCATCCATTAGAAGCACAGACACAATTTAAATAATTACGGGGGGGAGGAGCACAGGAACTTCAGGGATCATTCTATCCAATACCATCCAGTAACTGAGTTGTACTTTCTGTTAGTCACTGTTAGTTAGTGTTACATGTTGTGTAAGACTGTAGGTGAAACAGTTTTTACCGGTAGGCCTTTTGTTAAAGAATAATAGAAAATCATTATGAAATAATAGTAACATTATTTGGGTAATCCATCTGTATTTGCTTTACTGACTATCAGTAACATTTCAACTAACTATCTACTAACCCTAGTCCCTAGCTCTGACCATAAACTTAACCTTTATACTAACCCTTATTCCAAACCGAACCCTAACCTTAGCAAGCAGTTGCTCATCAACCTAACCCTAACCTTAGCAAGCAGTTGCTCATCAACCTAACCGTAACCTTAGCAAGCAGTTGCTCATCAACCTAACCGTAACCTTAGCAAGCAGTTGCTCATCAACCTAACCGTAACCTTAGCAAGCAGTTGCTCATCAACCTAACCCTAACCTTAGCAAGCAGTTGCTCATCAACCTAACCCTAACCTTTGCAAGCAGTTGCTCATCAACCTAACCTAACTCTTAACCCTAACAAGCAGTTGCTCATCAACCCCTAACCCTAACCTTAGCAAGCAGTTGCTCATCAACCTAACCTAACCTTAGCAAGCAGTTGCTCATCAACCTAACCTAACCTTAGCAAGCAGTTGCAGTCATCAACCTAACCGTAACCTTAGCAAGCAGTTGCTCATCAACCTAACCGTAACCTTAGCAAGCAGTTGCTCATCAACCTAACCCTAACCTTAGCAAGCAGTTGCTCATCAACCTAACCGTAACCTTAGCAAGCAGTTGCTCATCAACCTAACCCTAACCTTAGCAAGCAGTTGCTCATCAACCTAACCGTAACCTTAGCAAGCAGTTGCTCATCAACCTAACCGTAACCTTAGCAAGCAGTTGCTCATCAACCTAACCGTAACCTTAGCAAGCAGTTGCTCATCAACCTAACCGTAACCTTAGCAAGCAGTTGCTCATCAACCTAACCGCAAGCAGTAACCTTAGCAAGCAGTTGCTCATCAACCTAACCTCATCAACCTAACCTAACCTTAGCAAGCAGTTGCTCATCAACCTAACCCCTAACCTCAACCTAACCGTAACCTTAGCAAGCAGTTGCTCATCAACCTAACCCTAACCTTAGCAAGCAGTTGCTCATCAACCTAACCGTAACCTTAGCAAGCAGTTGCTCATCAACCTAACCGTAACCTTAGCAAGCAGTTGCTCATCAACCTAACCGTAACCTTAGCAAGCAGTTGCTCATCAACCTAACCGTAACCTTAGCAAGCAGTTGCTCATCAACCTAACCTAACCTTAGCAAGCAGTTGCTCATCAACCTAACCCTAACAGTTGCTCATCAGCAAGCAGTTGCTCATCAACCTAACCGTAACCTTAGCAAGCAGTTGCTCATCAACCTAACCGTAACCTTAGCAAGCAGTTGCTCATCAACCTAACCCTAACCTTAGCAAGCAGTTGCTCAAACCTAACCGCAGTTGCTCATCAACCTAACCCTAACCTTAGCAAGCAGTTGCTCATCAACCTAACCGTAACCTTAGCAAGCAGTTGCTCATCAACCTAACCCTAACCTTAGCAAGCAGTTGCTCATCAACCTAACCGTAACCTTAGCAAGCAGTTGCTCATCAACCTAACCGTAACCTTAGCAAGCAGTTGCTCATCAACCTAACCGCAAGCAGTAACCTAACCGTAGCAAGCAGTTGCTCATCAACCTAACCTAACCTCATAACCTTAGCAAGCAGTTGCTCATCAACCTAACCGTAACCTTAGCAAGCAGTTGCTCATCAACCTAACCCTAACCTTCAACCTAACCTAACCTTAGCAAGCAGTTGCTCATCAACCTAACCCTAACCTTAGCAAGCAGTTGCTCATCAACCTAACCGTAACCTTAGCAAGCAGTTGCTCATCAACCTAACCGTAACCTTAGCAAGCAGTTGCTCATCAACCTAACCCTAACCTTAGCAAGCAGTTGCTCATCAACCTAACCGTAACCTTAGCAAGCAGTTGCTCATCAACCTAACCCTAACCTTAGCAAGCAGTTGCTCATCAACCTAACCGTAACCTTAGCAAGCAGTTGCTCATCAACCTAACCCTAACCTTAGCAAGTAGTTGCTCATCAACCTAACCGTAACCTTAGCAAGCAGTTGCTCATCAACCTAACCCTTAGTTGCTCATCAACCTAACCCTAAAGCAGTTGCTCATCAACCTAACCGTAACCTTAGCAAGCAGTTGCTCATCAACCTAACCGCAAGCAGTTGCTCATCAACCTAACCGTAACCTTAGCAAGCAGTTGCTCATCAACCTAACCGTAACCTTAGCAAGCAGTTGCTCATCAACCTAACCGTAACCTTAGCAAGCAGTTGCTCATCAACCTAACCGTAACCTCATCAACCTAACCGTAGCAAGCAGTTGCTCATCAACCTAACCCCTAACCTCAACCTAACCGTAACCTTAGCAAGCAGTTGCTCATCAACCTAACCCTAACCTTAGCAAGCAGTTGCTCATCAACCTAACCTAACCTTAGCAAGCAGTTGCTCATCAACCTAACCGTAACCTTAGCAAGCAGTTGCTCATCAACCTAACCGTAACCTTAGCAAGCAGTTGCTCATCAACCTAACCGTAACCTTAGCAAGCAGTTGCTCATCAACCTAACCCTAACCTTAGCAAGCAGTTGCTCATCAACCTAACCTAACCTTAGCAAGCAGTTGCTCATCAACCTAACCCTAACCTTAGCAAGCAGTTGCTCATCAACCTAACCGTAACCTTAGCAAGCAGTTGCTCATCAACCTAACCCCTAACCTTAGCAAGCAGTTGCTCATCAACCTAACCCTAACCTTAGCAAGCAGTTGCTCACCTAACCCTAACCTTAGCAAGCAGTTGCTCATCAACCTAACCGTAACCTTAGCAAGCAGTTGCTCATCAACCTAACCCTAACCTTAGCAAGCAGTTGCTCATCAACCTAACCCTAACCTTAGCAAGCAGTTGCTCATCAACCTAACCGTAACCTTAGCAAGCAGTTGCTCAGTTGCTCATCAACCTAACCTAACCTAACCTTAGCAAGCAGTTGCTCATCAACCTAACCGTAACCTTAACCTTAGCAAGCAGTTGCTCATCAACCTAACCGTAACCTTAGTTTGCTCATCAACCTAACCCTAACCTTAGCAAGCAGTTGCTCATCAACCTAACCGTAACCTTAGCAGTTGCTCATCAACCTAACCGTAACAGTTGCTCATCAACCTAACCCTAACCTTAGCAAGCAGTTGCTCATCAACCTAACCGTAACCTTAGCAAGCAGTTGCTCATCAACCTAACCCTAACCTTAGCAAGCAGTTGCTCATCAACCTAACCGTAACCTTAGCAAGCAGTTGCTCATCAACCTAACCGTAACCTTAGCAAGCAGTTGCTCATCAACCTAACCGTAACCTTAGCAAGCAGTTGCTCATCAACCTAACCGTAACCTTAGCAAGCAGTTGCTCATCAACCTAACCGTAACCTTAGCAAGCAGTTGCTCATCAACCTAACCGTAACCTTAGCAAGCAGTTGCTCATCAACCTAACCCTAACCTTAGCAAGCAGTTGCTCATCAACCTAACCGTAACCTTAACCTTAGCAAGCAGTTGCTCATCAACCTAACCGTAACCTTAGCAAGCAGTTGCTCATCAACCTAACCGTAAACTTAGCAAGCAGTTGCTCATCAACCTAACCGTAACCTTAGCAATCAGTTGCTCATCAACCTAACCCTAACCTTAGCAAGCAGTTGCTCATCAACCTAACCCTAACCTTAGCAATCAGTTGCTCATCAACCTAACCCTAACCTTAGCAAGCAGTTGCTCATCAACCTAACCGTAACCTTAGCAAGCAGTTGCTCATCAACCTAACCGTAACCTTAGCAAGCAGTTGCTCATCAACCTAACAGTAACCTTAGCAAGCAGTTGCTCATCAACCTAACCCTAACCTCAACCTAACCGTAACCTTAGCAAGCAGTTGCTCATCAACCTAACCCTAACCTTAGCAAGCAGTTGCTCATCAACCTAACCGTAACCTTAGCAAGCAGTTGCTCATCAACCTAACCGTAACCTTAGCAAGCAGTTGCTCATCAACCTAACCGTAACCTTAGCAAGCAGTTGCTCATCAACCTAACCGTAACCTTAGCAAGCAGTTGCTCATCAACCTAACCCTAACCTTAGCAAGCAGTTGCTCATCAACCTAACCCTAACCTTAGCAAGCAGTTGCTCATCAACCTAACCGTAACCTTAGCAAGCAGTTGCTCATCAACCTAACCGTAACCTTAGCAAGCAGTTGCTCATCAACCTAACCCTAACCTTAGCAAGCAGTTGCTCATCAACCTAACCCTAACCTTAGCAAGCAGTTGCTCATCAACCTAACCGTAACCTTAGCAAGCAGTTGCTCATCAACCTAACCCTAACCTTAGCAAGCAGTTGCTCATCAACCTAACCGTAACCTTAGCAACCAGTTGCTCATCAACCTAACCCTAACCTTAGCAAGCAGTTGCTCATCAACCTAACCGTAACCTTAGCAATCAGTTGCTCATCAACCTAACCCTAACCTTAGCAAGCAGTTGCTCATCAACCTAACCGTAACCTTAGCAAGCAGTTGCTCATCAACCTAACCCTAACCTTAGCAAGCAGTTGCTCATCAACCTAACCGTAACCTTAGCAATCAGTTGCTCATCAACCTAACCCTAACCTTAGCAAGCAGTTGCTCATCAACCTAACCGTAACCTTAGCAATCAGTTGCTCATCAACCTAACCGTAACCTTAGCAAGCAGTTGCTCATCAACCTAACCGTAACCTTAGCAAGCAGTTGCTCATCAACCTAACCGTAACCTTAGCAAGCAGTTGCTCATCAACCTAACCGTAACCTTAGCAAGCAGTTGCTCATCAACCTAACCGTAACCTTAGCAAGCAGTTGCTCATCAACCTAACCCTAACCTTAGCAAGCAGTTGCTCATCAACCTAACCGTAACCTTAGCAAGCAGTTGCTCATCAACCTAACCGTAACCTTAGCAAGCAGTTGCTCATCAACCTAACCGTAACCTTAGCAATCAGTTGCTCATCAACCTAACCCTAACCTTAGCAAGCAGTTGCTCATCAACCTAACCCTAACCTTAGCAATCAGTTGCTCATCAACCTAACCCTAACCTTAGCAAGCAGTTGCTCATCAACCTAACCGTAACCTTAGCAAGCAGTTGCTCATCAACCTAACCCTAACCTTAGCAAGCAGTTGCTCATCAACCTAACCCTAACCTTAGCAAGCAGTTGCTCATCAACCTAACCCTAACCTTAGCAATCAGTTGCTCATCAACCTAACCCTAACCTTAGCAAGCAGTTGCTCATCAACCTAACCCTAACCTTAGCAAGCAGTTGCTCATCAACCTAACCGTAACCTTAGCAAGCAGTTGCTCATCAACCTAACCCTAACCTTAGCAATCAGTTGCTCATCAACCTAACCCTAACCTTAGCAAGCAGTTGCTCATCAACCTAACCCTAACCTTAGCAAGCAGTTGCTCATCAACCTAACCGTAACCTTAGCAAGCAGTTGCTCATCAACCTAACCGTAACCTTAGCAAGCAGTTGCTCATCAACAGATGAGTTTATTTCTACCTAGAGCATCTACAGACGAACTCTCCAAATAAAGTGTGAACGAAATCTTACATTTCTCTTATTGATTTAACCTTCATTTCACCCAGAGCGTCCCAGAATCTCTTTTGAAATAGAAATCTGGACAATAAAAATGTAAAAAGCACAAAATTAAAACATACAATACAAACAGCACAATCAACACAACACCATGAGTTAATCTGGCCTTGCTACTTTTGATAAGACACATTCGTTTAACAACGAGGATGGTAAAAGTGTACTAAAGCCCTGAAGTCAAACACTTAGGACTTCCAAACATACTGCAAGTCATAAAGATGTGTGGGGTGGGGTATGTCATGTCATAAATATAACCACAAACATAAAGTGTCATGTGAATATTTAACAACAACGTAAGAATGCAGTGTCTTTAGAAGTCTAGCTAAAGCCAAACCGACACTTGCAATGAACTTCAAGGCACCTCGCTCTCTCGCCCCACCAGTTTCTGTGAAGATGCTTACCCTGTGGCCTCATTATATAACAAAGAAAAAAAAGCTGAAGCCATGTTCTTTGTTTCATAAAGTACTCTGGTTTTTAAGGGGGTGTTATGGTTTGCAGATGTCACACTGCATAGCATTTGGTCCGAGTCATTCCCTGTGCTCTTACAGCTGAACCTATCCTCTGAAGCGTCAGGACGAGAGATTTTTAAAGACAGCCAGTGGAAGAGCAAGGCCCCACAGAAATTCATCTAGAGTGGTTATCTCTGCGTGGGGTGAAAACACAAAACTCATACACGTGGACATAGATGTAGAGACACATGTATGCACACACAGAAACAGATACGCACATGTATGCAGATATGTACGCGCACGAATAAACACACACGTTGCTAACCCACCAATCGTAGAAACAGAAGACCTGCTCAGGGATCTCTCGGACCACATGGGATGATGTCTCCTGCAAGCTTATCACATCATTCCTTACACTCCACTTGTATTCAGAGAGACAGCTGCTGGGAGATATATTATGCTAACGACATAGACCTCCAACTACATGAAAATCTGATGGAAATGTCTGCTGTCAGACTCATGAACCAGAAACCCCTTCCACCCCCCAATGGAGCCCCCTTCCGTGCCTCTGCTCCCCGCTTCCCTGCCACACATTTCTGGCTCCAAGACTGATGGATTGGCGTCTTGGTCCCTGGGCCGGAGGCTAGCGGAGGGGGGCCACTCAGTGATGTGAAAAAGTAGTCCCATCTGCACATAGACTTCCATTATTCTCCTCATGACGGGAAAGCAAATGTCCGTGCATCACTTCATTATAAATGACTCTGATTTTGAGGAGCGCTTAGGCAGAATACCAAGCCAGGCAGGCCGTATCCTTGGGACTGCAAACCAATATTGGACCACAACACAGGGGCGGATGTTCACCGGATATTAGGCTCCGCCATGGACACCTCTGTGGAGAATGGGTGATTGATGAGCATTAGTATGAGCGTGTGTGTGTGTGTGTGTGTGTGTGTGTGTGTGTGTGTGTGTGTGTGTGTGTGTGTGTGTGTGTGTGTGTGTGTGTGTGTGTGTGTGTGTGTGTGTGTGTGTGTGTGTGTGTGTGTGTGTGTGTGTGTGTGTGTGTGTGTGTGAGAGAGAGAGAGAGAGAGAGTACATGTCTCTGCAGTGTGTTTTTGCACAAGGATTTGTTTGTCTACTGCCTAAGTGTGTGCGAGTATGTATACTCTAAGTGTGCCTGTGTATTGGCAAAGAAAATAGCATGCATGTCTGTGCTTTGGACCTGCGCCAATCACAGTGATGCGTATCGTTACTCTAGGCTGGTGTACTTTTGCCCTCACAGTCATTATCAGAGCTCTGTAAATAGCAACCCGCTGCGCCAGTGAAAGGAAACGGCCCTTCTCCAATCAGCCTCATCAGTAGTTTCACTAATGGCTTCCTAAAACGCCACACAGATCATATTTTTCATGATGCATTGCCTTTTCCGCTTCGAGATCCAAGGCCCTCAGATATGATTAATCACCAGATCACCTACGATTCTATCATAACGAGCTACTGACGACATATTTCCATATGCTTCGATTCCTTTTAAGTGGAATTGCAGTGGTTCTGTTGACATATTCTCTTCACACCAATGATTTACATCTAACTAGTGACCCAAGGTTCACCGCTGTGACTCAGCCAATCCCGAGTGGGTTCGGTATACTGGTTATGTTACAGTTTCCTGCTCTGTGGAGGTGAACGTAAGAGCGTAAGGATGAAGATGCTATCAGAGTGGTTGAATTCAGTGTGCCTTCTGTACTTTGTAAGAGCCCCAGGACTAGGCTATAACATTGAGATTCTCCAGTTCAATGACCCTTCCCCCTCATCCCAAAAGTGATATGGCAACTTGTGAATGTTTGTGTCAACTGGTTCGTCATCTGTTTTGTTCGAGTTTGTGGTCCTTCCCCATTGGGTGATGTCACAATGCATAGTACAATGTGATTGTGGACAAATAGCAAGGTTTTGTCGTAACTCTTTGGAATCTTGAAGCCATTTGAGATCTCTGCTAAGGTGATTCGTGATTACCTGTCATATCTTTTCCAGTTGTGAGATACATTTTCCAAGAAATCTGCGCCGGGATCATTGTCGTGATTTACGGCCCATGATATTCATGTTTCGTTTGGTTCTTGTGATGTTCTGTTGTGGTTTCTACTCTGTAACCTGCGATTGTACAGTATTGTCTGTGGTGACCCATCAAATCAAATCAAAAATCCAATCAAATGTATTTGTCACATACACATGGTTAGCAGATGTTAATGTGAGTGTCGCGAAATGCTTGTGATCGCGATATGATCTGTTCAGGAGATCTTTTCTGAACAACCGTCTGGGATGATCCAATCTGCAGTGATCTAGCATAGGACCTGCTGCTAGAACAGTATCTGCTTCTGTGATCTACTGCCTGGGGCGGAAGCGTAGAATTCAGTAAGAGGTTAGGTTAGAGCGTTGGACTAGTAACCGGAAGGTTGTGAGTTCAAACCCCCGAGCTGACAAGGTACAAATCTGTCGTTCTGCCCCTGAACAGGCAGTTAACCCACTGTTCCCAGGCCGTCATTGAAAATAAGAATATGTTCTTAACTGACTTGCCTGGTTAAATAAAGGTAAAATAAAAAAAAATTGGTAGTGATCCATGCTAGTAGTGATCTGTCAATTTGTAATGATCTATGATAGTACGTATACCCTATGGTGGTCTGTAATTTAGCGGTTTGAAATCCCGTGCTGCTAGGATCTCTGAGGTTCAGCCCTTGCTGCCAGGCCTGGCTTCAGTGTGGGAAAATGTCTCTGTGTTATTGTACACACAATGCTCATGACACATTTGTTTATGTGCTCCCTCAAATAATGGGAACATTAAATATTTGGCCCAAATAATAACAATCCATTTCCCTCCACCAAAAAGGGCTAATCACGAGAAGATAATTAAGCAAACAGATTCCATTATTTGGTGGGTTGAATAAAGATCAGTCTGCGCACCCTTTTATTTGCAAACATTAGCTCAGTTTGTGTACCCTATGTCTCCACCAGTCACTGGGTGGGACAGTGGCAGGCATGTTCTAGCATACCTTATGTAGATAGAATTTAGGCCTATTTTTTTTATATATTTTTTAATCCATATACATCTGGATGTCTGTAGTTTGTGTAACCCTAAACAGAAAACCCCAACTTAAAAAAATAAAAAAATGCATAATGGCAAGAGATGTTTGTTTCCAAATAACGCTCCAAAATGCCAAATGAAGAGTCTGGTTTGTAGTCCGCATCTTTAACGGAAAGTCTGAACTTGATACTGGGACTTTCCTCTGCCTCTCACCACAGTGATGGCCCTGTGCATTCTTATGCATTCTCACGGCAGATAAAACTCTGCCATGTCTTTTTCCATTCTCACCCACATGCACTGCAACTTCTTCCATAAATGGAGAATTCCTATAAAAATGCCAGGACACATGAAGATACAAGCCAGGAATTATAGCCCTGGAAACACTGTGGTGTAGTCATATGTCGTATAGGCTACCTACTTACTTATTTTTCACTGGGCATTGCATATACTAACTTCTTAATTCCCACGATGGGTATCAAAGTAGTGTATTGGAGGTATATGCCACATCAATTATTAAGGCTGATCGAACCGATCAGAATGTTTAGCTTAAAATGTTGATAACTTTTATCACTTCACATTTTAAGCTCAGCAATTCACACGTGGCGGTAAGGCCTACTTGTGAATCTTCCAATTGCGGGACAACACAGTTCTAAAATGAGCACTGCACATGCGAGCGCTTTCATGAACAGAGATGGAAATATCTGAAATTTAGAAAGAGGGCAGATGTAAAGATGAAACAACTATCATGGGTTGCTAATATGACTAACATAATGCCTTATGGCTGCTCGACCACGAAAGAAAGTTGATTTGAAAACCAATCGAACAGGAGAACGCAAAAGTCTTGACAAAAGAATTGCCTTCACGTTTCTATGTGGGATTTTGGCTGTAGGCTACGTTGATGCAAGGTAAAACATGCCTCATAATATGAAGTAAAACGTCCAGGTTTAGGGACAGTTAAGGAACGTGAAAAATATAGCAATGCTTATGATAGGCCTAAATGTCTTCTGGTAGATGGAAAGGCTTTCAAAGTAGCCTATGCCTATCTGGCAGAATGATATCTTGATTGTTTGCATCAAGTCAAGTAGCCATTTGTTTTGCAAACTCCATCTCATGTGCTACAGAAACAAGCTAACCAAACAACAGTGCTAGATGCCTGTACACTTGAACTAGCCTAAAGGGTAACTACACTCAAAAATGTAAATGTGACCTCAACAGTGGTCTCCCGGCGTGGTTTAAGCATTGTTATGGACTTAGAACGCCCAATTCTGTTTTTTTCCCCTATTGAAACAGTGTGACAATGAGAGCGAAATCTGAAACCTGTGTATTTCTGAGTCAATTGACAGCCTCATTTATCAGTTTCAATAGTAGGACCTACTATTGGCCTACTTGCACAGTACAGCTTGGGTTGGCCTGACTGCCACGCCCTGACCATAGAGAGCCTTTTATTCTCTATGTTGGTTAGGTCGGGGTGTGACCAGGGTGGGTTATCTAGGTTGTTTTATTTCTATGTTGGCCTGGTATGGTTCCCAATCAGAGGCAGTTGTTTATCGTTGTCTCTGATTGGGGATCATATTTAGGCAGCCATTTCCCCACTGTGTTTTGTGGGATCTTGTTTATGTGTAGTTGCCTGTGAGTACTCCAGAATGTCACGTTTAGTTTATTCTTTATTGTTTTCTTGTTCGGTTCTCTTATAATAAAAAAATGACGAACCGATTTCACGCTGCGCTTTGGTCCGAATGATCTTACGACGATTGTGACACTGACTGTGAAAGTCCAATATGGGATTCATAATTTTAGGTCATTCAGTGTGTATGTCACAATTTCTCATGGAATATTTCACACAGCGCACACTCCCTTCGCCGGGTAGGCCGTTTAAATGTTTTTGTTGTGAAATTAGAGTATACCCACTGACATGGGAAAACACTGTCTTTATCCACTGTTAATAAATAAAGTTTAATTGAATTGTATTGTGTGGTGCGTGATTGACAAGTGAATGGGCGGTTGGCATGTAGGCCCATTCATTGGCTTTCCTGTTTATGCATGGCACGGTTTGACTCGGGCCTTGTGGACCTGCTGGGAGAGAGCAGTGTTTATACATGCAGCTGACTGGCAGAGGAGGGGAGGGTGTGGCTGTGTGAGAAACCATTGTTACGTCTGGAAGTACCATGTAGAGTAGAGAGGAGGGAAGGGGAGAGAGGAGGGAACAGGAGATGTGGGGTGGGGGGGGGGGGAGTAGAGGAGAGATGAAGAGGAGAGGAGAAGACATGAGAAGAGGAGAAGAGAGGGAATGCTGTGTAATTGGAATCCTTTGAGGTTCGGGGCTGAGAGTAGCTGTCTGATCTGACAGCAGAACAGAGATGTGGAGGGAAGGCAGGCAAGGAGACAGGGCAGCGAAGGCACAGACACACTGCATCCAGCTGTTTGGCCGTCTGCAACGCTGGCCCATAGTACAGCATCTCTCTTGGACTATCCAAAACCAGCTATTGATCTATTTTAATTAACCTCATTTAAGCTTAAAGGGCATTTGGAAACGTAGTAGCACAAATTACGTTTGCAATGAACAATGGCCTTTACTCCAGTTGAAGCAATACAATGTTTTCCGATACATCTGTTTTGCGTTATTATTTCGGGGTGAAATTAGTCATCTGTTTTGTGTATC
This sequence comes from Oncorhynchus keta, assembly GCF_023373465.1. Taxonomy (NCBI): domain Eukaryota; kingdom Metazoa; phylum Chordata; class Actinopteri; order Salmoniformes; family Salmonidae; genus Oncorhynchus; species Oncorhynchus keta. The sequence continues at coordinate 41,234,901 of NC_068444.1, read as the reverse complement.
TTTGCCATACTTCATTCTGATCGTCCCCCAAAACTATATGTTGCGGAATAAATCATATCTCACTGAAATCACGGGCCGCCAGGGTAATACTGTAATCATAACATGAGACCCGCTTGGAGTAAAACTCACCATGATGCATAATCTCATTGATTTGACTTGGCCGTCTACACTGACATTTCCATGCAACTCATCGTCTTGGGTTACAGTTGGAGGTGATAAAAATACTTTGTAATCTGTGTGGTAATGTCCATGGCTCCCAAAAGGGGGAAGAAGCTGCAAGTTATGACATATGGCCTCTCACTAGACTAGACAGCATTAGTAATGAAGAAAGCTATCAGGGGGGACTTACACTGTCAACATGCCTTCCAGCTTTTTCACTTTTTAATCATCGCCCCGGTACAATCAAATACGTTTTTTGGAAAGGAAGTCAAAAGTGGCTAAGACACGTTTGTCTGACTCATGGAATACTAATTGAAGGGGAAGAGGGTGGTCTTTTTTTATTTCTGTACATTTCTCCTTTGAGTGCGAGAGAGGGTGTCAAACTCACGCTGGAAGTGAAAATCTTTCAAAGTCAAGTACTGATATAGCGCCTGCCTTGGGGAATTGATGGCATGTGGAACCTGTTATTTAAAAGATTTCAACCAGACCACCAACACAAAGTATTCCTATTTTTAATAGACGGCTGTTGGGATCTGTTAAGCCTTGTTTCCTTTTTTAATACTAATGATATCCTGTTTTACGCTAGCTCTTTGAATGGGGATTCAGGTAAGGGTTGGGTGGGGCCTTCCGCTCCATGACATAATTATTTATTTTTTTAAATGCTTTGCTTTGTGCTCGCACATAAAGGAGTTGAAGTATACTCTTCTATGCACTTCCTAAACATAGAGTCTGAGCGCTGTTTTCAAGGAAATTCAATATACTTGAGATTCCGTCGGACCTCGAGTTATCTTTTCCCAACGCTGCTTTAAACAACACACAGAAGTTCTGCCGTCATATTGTTTCAACTTAAGGTCAACCAGGTAGACATGTATTGCTGCATATAGTCTTTCTGTGATTTACATGTGTCATTATGTTGAATAGACACGGTTGAACACATTTGATCTCGTGCAGGGCTCCCGAGTGGTGCAGCGGTTTAAGGCACTGCATCTCAATGAAAGAGGCGTCCCTACAGTCCCTGGTTCGTATCCAGGCTTTATCACATCCGGCCGTGATCGGGAGTCCCAAAGGGCGGCGCACAGCCCAGCGTCGGCCGGGGTCGGCTGTCACGGTAAATAAAACGTTGTTCTTAATTGACTTGCCTAGTTAAATAAAGGTTATAAAAAAAAGTTCCATTGTATTCTCAACTAAAGGATATCGTTGCCATTTGTTTGTTTTATACGGTCAGCATTGAACACGCTCCAAGTGTCGGCCCAATACTCTGTCAATATTCATTTTGCTGGGTTATTTCCACAGGGTCATTGGAGGCACATCTGCACAACTTTTGTGACTTTAAGCTGATTTATGGTCAATCCGGAATCTGTATTTGCCAAACAGCATTTATTGCAATGTCAGGGCATTCATACAGCAATGCTGGACTGCAAACCCGGATCAAGCATAAATCAGCTTAAAAAGTGCTTTCTCCACCACTGCATCCTGCATGAATCTTACTGGATGAACTTGGCTCTTATGCAAATGTGAAATTCAACGCCATACAATTCTCTCGCTAAAAATAAGAATAATTCAAATGCATTAGGTTACCCATTCCCCCAGTTAAGACAATGCTTAAACATTTAAATGCAGGCACTGCTATTATTTTATTGAGGTCTACAGTACTTCAACTACCTCATCCCCATATTATTACTTATCCTCTTGCTCTTATGCACCCCAGTATCTCTACTTGCACATTATCATCTGCACATCCATCACTCCAGTATTAATGGCTAAATTGTCATTATTTCGCCTCTATGGCCTATTTATTGCCTTACCTCCCTACTCTTCTACATTTGCACACACTGTACATAGATTTGTGTTATTGACTGTACGTCTGTTTATGTGTAACTCTGTGTTGTTGTTATTGTCGCACTGCTTTGCTTTATCTTGGCCAAAGGTCACAGTTGTAAATGAGAACTTGTTCTCAACTGACCTACCTGGTTAAATAAAGGTGAAATAAATAAATACAAAAATGGTCATGTTTAACCCTTTTCAGCAAAGGATCTGCATCCAGCAAGTTGTACTTCCATTTCACTTCAAGTTATACACTCTCCATAATACACACTATCCATAAACTTAACTGTGTAGTACTGTGTAATGTCTGGCCATAAGATGCTTCCTCTAGAAATATATATCATAATTCAATCGGACTCATCTCTACTGAGTCCGATTGAATCACTCTACTGTACTTCAACTCACTTAGACGTACGCTACCGGCCGAAGGTTTTAGAACACCTACTCATTCAAGGTTTTTCGTTTTTAATTTTTAATAGTAAAGACAGCAAAACTATGAAATAACACATATGGAATCATGTAGTATCCACAAAAGTGTTAAACGATTCAAAATATATTTTACATTTGAGATTCTTCAAATAGCCACCCTTTGGCTTGATGACAGCTTTGCACACTCTTGGCAATCTCTCAACCAGCTTCACCTGGAATGCTTTTCCAACAGTCTTGAAGGAGTGCCCACATGTACTGAGCATGTTGGCTGCTTGTCCTTCACTCTGCGGTCCAACTCATCCCAAACCATCTCAATTGGGTTGAGGTCGGGTGATTGTGGAGGCCAGGTCATCTGATGTAGCACTCCATCACTCTCCTTATTGGTCAAATAGCCCTTACACAGGCTAGAGGTGTGTTGGGTCATTGTCCTGTTGAAAAACAAATGACAATCCCACTAAGACCAAAGCAGATGTAATCGCTGCAGAATGCTGAGGTAGCCATGCTGGTTAAGTGTGCCTTGAATTCTAAATAAATCACAGACAGTGTCACCAGCAAAGCCCCCCCACACCATAACGCTTACTCCTCCATGCTTTACTTTGGGAAATACACATGTGGAGATCATTCGTTCACCCACACCGTGTCTCACAAAAACTTGGCGGTTGGAACCAAAAATCTCAAATTTGGAGTCCAGACCAAAGGACACATTTCCACCGGTATAATGTCCATTGCTCGTGTTTGACCCTTGCAAGTCTCTTCTTCTTATTGGTGTCCTTTAGTATTGGTTTCTTTGCAGCAATTTGACCATAAAGGCCTGATTCACAAAGTCTCCTCTGAATAGTTGATGTTGAGATGTGTCTGTTACTTGAACTCTGTGAAGCATTTATTTGGGCTGCAATTTCTGAGGTGCAGTTAACTTTAATGAGCTTATGTGGCGGTCCTCATGAGAGCCAGTTTCATCATAGCGCTTGATGGTTTTTGCGACTGCACTTGAAGAAATGTTCTTGAAATTTTCTGTATTAACGGACCTTCATGTCTCAAAGTAATGATGGACTGTCGTTTCTCTTTGCTTATTTGAGCTGTTCTTTCCATAATATGGACTTGGTCTTTTACCAAATAGGGCTATCTTCTGTATACCGCCCCTACCTTGTCACAACACAACTGATTGGCTCAAATGCATTAAGAAGGAAAGAAATTCCACAAATGAACTTTTAACAAGGCACAACTGTTAATTGAAATGCATTCCAGGTGACTACCTCATGAAGATGGTTGACAGAATGCCAAGAGTGTGTAACGCTGTCATCAAGGCAAAGGTTGGCTATTTGAAGAATCTCAAATATAAAATATATTCTGATTTATTTAAAAATAAAAATTGGTTACGACATGATTCCATATGTGTTATTTCATAGTTTTGATGACTTCACTATCGTTCTACAATGTAGAAACGTTTGCCCTGTGGTGTACACAAACACATCATGTCTGTCGACATCATTTGGAAAAGCAACACTCGTAAATCACAACAACAGGAAATGCGGTTTTGTTTTTTTTGATGTGATAACACACGCCTATCCCCATGTCGTTTGGAACCATTTCCCCCATCTCGGTGGTTATGATGAAAACAAACATCATCTGCTTCGATTGTCTTCCTTCCTCATGGCCATATGTTGCCTTGCCGGGACCCAGAGTTTAGTTGGTGGAGACTGGGGGAAGAGAAGCGTAGAAGAAGAAAAATATGTCATGGTTGGGAGAGGAACATTGTGCTGTCCTTTCATCCTCCGCAACCGTCTCTGGGTGCGTCCCAAATGGCACCCTAATCCCTACATAGTGCACTACGTTTGACCAGAGCCCTATGGGTTTCCCTGTGGTCCTTGGTCAAAAGTGGCACACTAGATAGGGAATAGAGTGTCGTTTGGGACGCAGCCCTTTCACTTCCCCTCTCCTCTATGAACCTGTTCCCTGGATGCTGGACAGACTCTGGTGAGTCGGAAGCGGAGCACTCTGGGCTAACTGAACCTCGGCAAAGTCTTTGACAGGACAGATGTGGAGGTCCTCAGGTCCTTCTCCTCCGAGTGCGAGATCTTTGGCTGGTGGGATCGGGGGTGAGTCGGACGTGGGTGTTCAAAGTCGAGGTGATTAGATGAGTTATATGAGTCACATCCGACTGTTAAAAATGCTAGATCATGTTCTGAAGGATGACTGGGAGGACTAGTCCAAGAACAATGTAGCCTATTGGAGGAACAAGACTTCCATCCTCTATAGCTACTGCGCAACTGCTATAACTGACCTCCTTTCCTCTTGGGCATCCCTTGGACCATACCTTCTTGGATCTCAACAAACCAGACTGTATTGACAGATAGGTTGTCGTAAGAATGGACTGCTCCTTCAGTATTAAGCACATCATTGTTGTGCAATGCCGTACTGTCTTGCGTGATACCCACAACTCCCAATCTCTGACTCTGGCTTGGCCCAGGATGAGAGCTCTCCAATGAGCCAGGTGGTTTGGTGAAGGCTCCCACATTGCTCCAGGCTGGCTGGCTCATCTGTACCACTCTGTAGCAGGAGGCAGGGAGGGAAGGGGGGATGAGAGCTCTGAAGGAGGGAGCAGCGGGGTTAGCGCAAAGCCCGTGCTGCAGTGTGGTTTCTGGGTGGTGGTAGGGATTGTTTACAGGGCCCTGAATGCTCCATTGCAGCTCTATCTATAGAGGCGTCATACCGCTCTGACAGCTCCATTGTCAGGCATAGCAATGGATTATTAAGCCCTCTGCTCCCACCGCCCAAGGAAAGCGATCAAAATTAAAGAAGAAATAAACTTGTCTCAGTCGACTCCAGCTTTCTCCCTCCCTCCCTCTCTCTCTCTCTCTCTCTCTCTCTCTCTCTCTCTCTCTCTCTCTCTCTCTCTCTCTCTCTCTCTCTCTCTCTCTCTCTCCCTCCTCTCTCTCTCTCTCTCTCTCTCTCTCTCTCTCTCTCTCTCTCTCTCTCTCTCTCTCTCTCTCTCTCTCTCTCTCTCTCTCTCTCTCTCTCTCTCTCTCTCTCTCTCTCTCTCTCTCTCTCTCTCTCCTCTCCTCCTCTCTCTCTCTCTCTCCTCTCCTCTCCCTCCCCTGTGCCCATGGATCTCAGTCTCCACAAACAACCTGTTACCTGACACACTCTGGCCCTCAGCCACAAAACAGTGTTTTCTGAGCCGGAACAATATGTTTGTTCATAGGAGAGGTAATATCCATAGTTTGGTGGGGCCCTTTTATGACCCAGAGTTTACAGTCTGCTATTGTTGGCCCACACAATGCCGCAGCACATGACTGTGTCCTTGACTGTATCGAGGCTATGGCTGTTTAAACAAGACCATTCAGGTACTCTTCTTCCATGCACCACGGTGAGTTCCGCTCGCACTGTATCGCTTTTCAGGTTATTGATGTCTTGTTTTCTGGGTGGGGGCTTTTCTCGCAGAAGGTCAATGGCTCTTCGGAACAGACCATCCTTGCTGTGTCTGTCTGTGTCGGATACGGAGAGAGGCAGCCTTTCATTCCTCCCTCACTACCTCTCTTTCTCCCTCTTCTTCCTCAGTGTCTCATATCTGGCCCTGAGGGAGGGAGCACGTTTGTCTGTAACTCAGACTCCAGTCTTCCCCCATCTCTATGCCTCCTTTACCTCACAAACAAACAGGATAAACGGTACACATACCTTATGCTCTGACAGTTCTCTATTGTCGCATTGCCATGCGCTATTGTCTTGTGCCTCATCAACAGTATCAGAGGCATGGAGTTTGTTGTTTGTGAGTGTAAGTGTTCATGAGATCGAGAGTGTTTGGTCTGTCACATTTATTTATTCACTTTTTATTTAACTAGGCAAGTCAGTTAATAAGAACATATTTTTATTTACAATGGCGGCCTACCGGGAAACAGTGGGTTAACTGCCATGTTCAGGGGCAGAACAATTCAGAGACAATTGTGCATGATTTCCTGCTGGTTCATTAGTACAATGTGGGTGTGGTTGACAGGTTGATTGACACAACATATGATCAGTATGGAACGCCTCTAATCCCGTCTCACCTATTCCCAGCGCCCTCCCTTGTCATGCCTGGTGGGCAGAGGGACAAAGGGGCAGCTCGGTGTGGGTATAGAGCCATAGAGCCATTTGATAAGAGTCCCGGTAAAGAAGAGTAAGAGAGGGTTATGAGGGGTTTTGTGGAGGGGGGTAGCCCTGCATGGCATTCCGCTAGTCTGAGAATCAGTGGGCCCCAGTAACCCCTGGCAGGCACTCAGCGATTCAGCCCCCACTACACTGACCCCAGACCAGCCAGGCTGAGGGAGACCGCTAGAGGCTGAGAAATTAAAAAGTATTCTTCCCATGGGGCCACTCAGGGGCATGTAATTAAACAAATCACATTCCTCCTGCCGGGACCAAAATTGGGGAGAAGGCGCTTTGGGATAAGGCCATTCTGTTCCCACAGCGGTGTGTGTGTGTGTGTGTGTGTGTGTGTGTGTGTGTGTGTGTGTGTGTGTGTGTGTGTGTGTGTGTGTGTGTGTGTGTGTGTGTGTGTGTGTGTGTGTGTGTGTGTGTGTGTGTGTGTGTGTGTGCGTGCGTGCGTGCGTGCGTGCGTGCGTGCGTGCGTGCGTGCGTGCGTGTGCGCGCACATGTGTAAAAGTGCTGGAAGACAACTCCATCTTTGCCACAGCAGTGTAAATATTTACAAGCCGATCGACCTCCGATTAGAGGCCGTAATATCACAAGGCTTCCATGTTGTTCAATCATTAATAACAGGAATCCCTTAATTTGCTGCTGTATTGGAAAACAGAGTGAGCCGACTTAAGCCGTGTAGTTTGTTTGGATAATAAACACAATGGAAGGAGGCCAGGCTCTTTCCTTTAATCTTGTTTTAACAGGGGCACAACGACTTGACATTTCAGAGCTTCCAGGAGACACACAATTCAATGAAGATGTTGTGGAGGTCGACCCTGGATGAACTTTTGGGAGCAAACAGAAACAAACTCTACGAAGTAGCAGAACAGATCTGCTCTCCCGAGATCAGCCATGCGTTGCACTTCCCTCTGCTGTGTAGTTCCTAAAGTTATTTATAAATAGTTCAGGGACGATTTGCTCCTAAACCTCCTCCGGTTAGAGTGTGTAACTATTATTGCATCACTGAGCTAATTTGCTTGCGTAAATGACCACAGGGACCCCTGAATGATCATTCAAAATCACTTTGAGATCATTCACGTAGAAACCTCAGCAGGTTATTCTTGGCTTTTAGGAAAATGGAACGTCTGGGAACGTTCACTCAGCGGTTCAGTCAAGAGGTGAAGCCACAGGTGCAGAGGGAGATATTTCTTGTAAAGGTGGAGAGGGGATACAGTCCTAAACCACGTCCCAAATAGCACCTTATTCCCTATATAGTGCGCTACATTTGACCAGAGCCCAATGGACCCTGATCAAAGGTGCATAGGGAATATGGTGCCATTAGAGACGCATCCTAGTAACCCTCCCATCCAACAACTCAAATGAGCCGAGGAGGAAGCACCACCGGGGATCCGCTGAGGGATTGAACAGGGAGATGAACTGAAAAGCATCTTGCAGTTCCTTCAATTAGAGGAAGTTGGAGGTGCCCCAAAGCACACACTGCCTCGATGACAAAGTGATCACAGTTGCTTGACTAAATCGGCTTCCAGTGTGTGTTCTGCACATGGGCTATGTTTTGTCTGATGTTCATAGCTAAATTGTCTTTGAAAAGACTTGCTTTGTAGCACAGGGGTCTCCACTCTCACACACATACGTGCACACACACACACACACACACACACACACACACACACACACACACACACACACACACACACACACACACACACACACACACACACACACACACACACACACACACACACACCAAAAGGACAAGGCCAAGACACCATTTTGCATCCCTTTTGGCTTGTTTGAATTCAATCACATGCCCTTCGGGTTGTGTCATGCTCCCAGTACATTTCAGCATCTTCTGGAGTGCATGTGGGTCAGTGTTGTTGTCCCCTTAGTGTCAGCCAGGGATCCACGGCTAGGGGGAGGAGGGGGGCAGTGTGAGATAAAGCTCCCAGCCAGGTTACAGGATAGGGCATGCTCTGCTCTCCAAATACACTCTGCATTGACAGTCACAAGAGCAAACACACATTGAGGGGGAGGAAGTCACAGAGGGAAGGAGAGGAGACACAACCCAGGACAGTAGACTGTTTGTTCTCTCCGACTCGCCCCAGTGACGAATAGCTTTAAGAGGAGAGGAAAATGTGCTTCAGGTGTCTGGAGAGCCAAATCTATTATGCAGGCATCATGGAGGCATAGAAACGGAAAGAAACACTCCGAACACAATGAGTGCGAAAGAAACATCCTGGGTGTTGTTTGGGAACGGCTAACAGTGGAAAGGCAAGACAAAGACCTTAGAGCCGTAGGATCACCATTCAAGTCTCAGGTCATCACGTCTGAAACACGGTAGTCGGCGGCCCATTGAGATTCAGTGAGCTGCTGCCCAAGCCGCCAAAGTGTCAGTGCCTCCCTGTCTCATGTACACCAGGCATTTAATACTAATTAACAAAAGCTGTCGGGGAGCCAGAGGAGCTGTTATGTTCTTCGGCGGCTAGGGGGTGAGGGTGTAAAGAGACATTGTTCATGTGCAGTGTTGCGTGCTCTGACATCAGCTGTCTGTAAACGCTGGCCTTCTATAGCCCCCTCTCTGATTAAACAAATGAACGCAGCGCATGAGGAAGCCCGATCGCGAGCGCCAGACTTTAACAGTAACGTTATGCAGTGGGGTGCCACTTTCCTTGTTCCCGGGAGGCCCGTTTCCAATATTAACAGCACTCTTTAGCCCAGTAATCATTCTAAGATGTCAATGTCGCAGTCTGTCCGGGCACACTATCTATAACAATTTATGTCTGCGGTATTCTAATAAATGTTAAGCTGAGATGAAAACAGGGCCAGTTCAAAGTGTGTGTGTGTCCCCCCCGCCCCCCAGTATCTTGAAATCTTTACAAAGCCCACAAAGCTGTCCCGAGTATCTTGACTTGGGCACCACCCTAAATAAATTCAGCTCCATTTCAGACGAGTGCCAAGAATAGAAATTGATGGGGCTGACCAGTAATGCCTTGAATGCAAACACTTTGGGGCCAATCAGACTTGGGAAACGTACGCCTTTCCTACGCACACTCTTCCTACACACTACTCAGTATTAAATAAATAGTCTGTCGACAATATTCAAGCTGAAAGGTACACAGTAATGTGTTATTCAGGCTTCCCTTATTCAGGCTTCCCTTATTCAGGCTTCCCTTATTCAGGTGTGGCTACCTTCAACCGCTGAAAACCCCTCCCACTTGCTGGCCAACATATTTTCTGGTGGAGTTTTCGTTCAATATGCTTTTCGGTACATTTATCTCAAGCCATCCCTTTACATTTTGGTTTGAATATTTTCCACAGACTCACGAGAATATAATGAGAGAACCGGTTTCACAATAGTCCTATAAATACCCTATTCCTCACGAGTCGTGAAACTGTAGCCTAATGACAACTGTTCAATGGTGAACAGGATCCCGGTTTAAACTGCTACTGTCTGCTCTTGGTTCCATAATGATTGAGATAAGCTACATGTTCGACATCCTTGCACAACGTTCGCCTAATACGACCCACTATTGCTAGAGACAGACGTGACAGAGGAAATAAAGGTAAAATAAATGGTAATGGTAATGGATGATACAAAATGTAGGCTACAAATTGAAGTAAACTAACACAAAAGTGACGGTTATACATGTATGTGGGTGTTACTGACAGTGGCTCCCGATAGTGTTTAAATTTACGATGATACAAATAGTTAAAAATACAGCTGAGAAAAGCCTGGGCATACAGTTGAAGTCGGAAGTTTACATACACCTTAGCCAAATACGTTTAAACTCAGTTTTTCACAATTTCTGACATTTAATCCAAATAAAAATTCCCTGTCTTAGGTCAGTTAGGATCACCACTATATTTTAAAAATGTGAAATGTCAGAATAATAGTGGAGAGAATGATTTATTTCAGATTTTCTTTCTTTCATCACATTCCCAGTGGGTCAGAAGTTTACATACACAAACATACACAAGCTTCCCAAAATAAGTTGGGTGAATTTTAGCCAATTCCTCCTGACAGAGCTGGTGTACCTGAGTCAGGTTTGTAGGCCTCCTCGCTCACACATGCATTTTCAGATCTGCCTTCAAAAGTCCTATAGGATTGAGGTCAGGGCTTTGTGATGGCCACTCCAATACCTTGCCTCTGTTGTCCTTAAGCCATTTTGCCACAACTATGCTTGGGGTCATTGTCCATTTGGAAGACCCATTTGCGACCAAGCTTCAAGTTCCTGACTGATGTCTTGAGATGTTGCTTCCATATATCCACATAATTTTCTACCTCATGATGCCATCTTTTTTGTGAAGTGCATCAGTCCCTTCTGCAGCAAATCACCCCCACATCATGATGCTGCCACCAACGTGCTTCAAGATTGGGATAGTATTCTTCGGCTTGCAAGCCTCCCCCTTTTTCCTCCAAACATAACGATGGTCATTATGGCCAAACAGTTCTATTTTTGTTTCATCAGACCAGAGGACATTTCTCCAAAAAGTGCGATCTTTGTCCCCATGTGCAGTTGCAAACTGTAGTCTAGCTTTTTATGTCGGTTTTGGAGCAGTGGCGTCTCCCTTGCTGAGAGGCCTTTCAGGTTATGTTGATATAGGACTCCTTTTACTGTGGATATAGATACTTTTGTACCTGTTTCCTCCAGCATCTTCACAAGGTCCTTTGCTGTTCTTCTGTGATTGATTTTCACTTTTCACACCAAAGTACGTTAATCTCTAGGAGACAGAACACATCTCCTTCCTGAGCGGTATGACGGCAGCGTGGTCCCCTGGTGTTTATACTTGTGTACTGTGGTACCTTCAGGCATTTGGAAATTGCTCCCAAGGATGAACCAGACTTGTGGAGGTCTACAATTTTTTTTGGCTGATTTATTTGGATTTTTCCATGATGTCAAGCAAAGAGGCACTGAGTTTGAAGGTCTTGTATGGTCTTGAAGGTCTTGTATGTCTTCCATTTCCTTCCATTTCCTAATAATTGCTCCCACAGTTGATTTCTTCAGATTCAGTCTTCCTAGTCTGGTGCAGGTCTACAATTTTGTTTCTGGTGTCCTTTGACAGCTCTTTGGTCTTGGCCATAGTGGAGTTTGGAGTGTGACTGTTTGAGGTTGTGGACAGGAGTCTTTTATATTGATAACAAGTTCAAACAGGTGCCATTAATACAAGTAATGAGTGGAGGACAGAGGAGCCTCTTAAAGAAGAAGTGACAGGTCTGTGAGAGCCAGAAATCTTGCTTGTTTGTAGGTGACCAAATACTTATTTTCCACCATAATTTGCAAATAAATTAATAAAAAATCATTTTTTTTTTCATTTTGTCTGTCATAGTATAAGTGTAGAAGTGTACCTATGATGAAAATTACAGGCCTCTCTCATCTTTTTAAGTGGGAGAACTTGCACAATTGGTGGCTGACTAAATACTTTTTTCCCCACTGTAGGAAAAAAACAAGTAAATGCTTTTTCCACTTGGACTAGACCTTATTTATGGTTCTCGTGCATAAAGGTGGTGTAATTATTAGTCAAGATCAGAATACAGTGTATCTGTAGACACACCTCCGCCACACATTCATTTATTTAATCTCCACCCCAAACGAATAGCGGGCGAATGGCATGCTATTCTCGTGCTTAAGTTCAGGGACTGCTTGTGCTAGAGCTGCTTACCTCGGTTCGGAATTCACCCCTTAGGCAATTGTGATAGAACCAAAGGGAGAGCTGAACCGGAGCCGTGACATGCAATGCACATTGACAACAAGCCCTGGTTCTCATTTGGATGAGGCATTTACACCGTTTACTCCCATTAATCCGCAAAACAACCGCTTTCGAACATTAAGCCCAACCGTTAGAATTATTTGAACGTTAAACATGAAGAGTTTTTGTTTCTTCTCAGGGTTCCGGTTGTGAGTTTGGGGGACACGGGCATGTGGAGGGAGGGTCCGGCCTGATTGATTAACCTAAGGCACCTCCAGGACTCTGTTAAAAGCCCTACTGTCAGACTGGACTAATCGTCATACACATAAACCCTGTAGCTACACACAAACACCAATGCAATGACCAGTGTGACAGCAGCACTAAATGTTTATACTGTACCTACCTCTGTATATTGTATAGGTAAATGTATGTGTATGTGTGCTCCAAGAAGAAGATTAGTTCACTGGTTGCTACCATGCCAGTTTGGAGCAGTGGGTGAGGAATTTGGGGGACAGGAGGGGGGGAAGTGGCCGTGGGACTGGTCAGTTAGTCCCCCTCCCTCCATCCATCACTCATCGAGAGCCCCACCGCCCTCTTGACCAATGGCCCTCACAAAGGTATGTTGGGAGATTGATGAATGCCATTGTCCCCCTCTTCCTGATATTGATAAGCCATGAAAGAGAGAACCCCAAAAGTTTCTTTACTCTCTCTTTCTCCACTTTATTAATTACACATTGGACAGGCTCGACCCCAATAACAACTGCAGGAAACCAGAGTGGGGGGTGTAGGGGGAGTAGGAGAAGGGGTATGTTTGAAAACAACCCCCAGACAAATAGAAGAGCCCACGTAAGATGAAACGTCATGGTCTGGCAGCAGCCGACTAAAGCCCAGGCAGGCAGTGACTTATGGGCCTTCCCCAGATCTCCGTTTGTGCTGGCACTGGTAATCTTGCTTGGAAAACAAGTCATTAAGGAATTTCAGTTACACTCCCTTGTATCAGTGTTGCCAAGAATACTTTCCCCTTCCCTAACCTGATTTACGAGGAGGGCTGAATATTCCTGAACGCCAATAGACTCAACATGCCCTTATTTAGAGAGGGAGTGTATGAGTGTGTTAAAGGGGAGGAGAGAAGGGGGGGAGGGGGGTGATGTGGGACAGGGAAACAGGGAGGGTTTATTGGTTTGTCCTTGACACCAGCAGTTCCCGGGTCCTGAGAGCCCCGGGAAAGGTCAGAGGAACTGAACCCAGAGATGGAGCTCCGAGATAAGGCCAGTATTACTCTCCCACCCACGTCCTGTGGAGCCGACAGTGGGGTAGCAGGGCATTGGTGTCATACTGACATACTGCCACCAGTACTGCCACCATCCATACAGGCTGCATGCCACCAGTATATCCAGAGATTTGCTCAATTGCAGGCACACACATGTATGTGCACAGGTGCATGCTTACATGAGCGCACACGCACGCACACACACAAGTCTAAGGGGTCCCGCTATCCCAATGAATACATAACATGCCTTTCAGAGACTTCGGCCCAGGGTGACATGATTCAATCATGTACACTTCTATATCTGGTGGATAGTCTCCACACTCTTGGAAATAAAGGTGCTATCTAGAACCTAAAAGGTTTCTTCAGCTGTCCCCATAAGAGAATCCTTTGAATAACCCTTTTTGGTTCCTGGTAGAAGCCTTTTCAGTTTCATGTAGAACCCTTTCCACAGAGGTTTCTACATGGAACCCAAAAAGGTTCAACCTGGAGCCAAAAAAGGTTCTCCTATTGGGACAGCCAAAGCCCTTTTGGAACCCTTTTTTGTATTTGGATCATTTTACAGAGTCTGTAGGCTTCTTAGGGTTGATGATTTACGTTTATTTATAGCTGCCTTGATTTATCAAGACGTCATATAGAAACATCTCTTCATTGATTTGCATGAGAACTTCTGAGAACTTTGTACATGGACTAAAACATGTTTAATCGTCACATACTGTACACCAGATAGGTGCAGTGAAAGGTGTTGTTTTACAGGGTCAGCCATAGTAGTACGGCACCCCTGGAGCAGGTTAGGGTTAAGTGCCTTGCTCAAGGGCACATCACCAGATTTTTACCTTATTGGCTCGGGTATTTGAACCAGAGACCTTTTGGTTACTGACCCAACACTCTTAACCGCTAGGCTACCTGCTGCCCTGACAAATCAAACCAAAATACTGAACATGTTTGCCAAGTAAGTGCCCACCATTTTTGGGAGTTGTCCATACACTGTAGGTAGTAGGTCATGCAGTTTAGCTTGTCAGGACCTATCATCCCAGTATCCCCTTTTCTTGTCATTATGTTCCCTCTAACATTATCCTTCCAACTCATCCACAGGGTTGTGTCATTATGTTCCCTCCAACATTATCCTTCCAACTCATCCACAGGGTTGTGTCATTATGTTCCCTCTAACATTATCCTTCCAACTCATCCACAGGGTTGTGTCATTATGTTCCCTCCAACATTATCCTTCCAACTCATCCACAGGGTTGTGTCATTATGTTCCCTCCAACATTATCCTTCCAACTCATCCACAGGGTTGTGTCATTATGGTTTTCAGTTGAACTGCCGTGAAAGATCTTACACTCCCCCCTATGTCACCCTAATGACCCTTCATGACAAGCTTAGGAAATCTTCACAGGTGGTCGTAAGCACAGTGCCTCCATCCCGATAGACCAGTGGATCCATCCACAGGAAGGATGCTGCCGTGTACAGGTCTAACTCAGTTCTTCCATTGTGTATGGAAAAGGCTGACCCAAGTGCAACATCACCTTTCAACTCGTGTCAGCTCAGCTGGACCCAGACCCAGGTTCATGGCTATTAGATTAAGTCAGTACTTGCTCGCCCAGCAAACAGCAGATGAAAGTGGTTAGGACAGTCCCGTTAGGAAATTATGTTCCAGTCTATGTTTCTAATCAGGGTTTGGCTAGAACAAAGGGAGGCTAAACTCTTAGGGGAAAAAAGGTGCTATCTAGACCCTAAAAGGGTTCTTCGGCTGTCCCCATAGGACAACCCTTTGAAGAAGCCCTTTTGGTTCCAAGCAGAACCTTTCTGGGTTCCATGTAGAACCCTTTCCACCGAGGGTTCTACAAGGAACCCAAAAAGGGTTCTAGCGGGAACCAATTAGTGTTCTACCTGTAAACAAAAAGAGTGCTCCTATGGGGACAACCGAAGAACCCTTTTTGGAACCCCTTTTTATAAGAGTGTAGATCCCATCTGCTAAGAGGCCTGGGCCATATGAACACACGGACATCCTGTAGCCAGGGCATGTGTCTGTGAATGAGAATCAGTCAGTGTGTTATTGAAACCAACAATCCTTGCTCACTTAGATATACAGTATGCGTTCAAACAGTCTGAGTCCATTTCCTTATTCATCTTTCCACCCACAAATGACTGTTTTGAAGATAAATATGGTTGTCATTATCTAACCATTATCATCATTTGCATCGCCCGCTATCCTAGCAGTTGTTTTAGTTTCACCACTTGAAGAACATCTGCAGGTGTCACGCACTGCTTTACATCTTCACTGTATTTTATTCACCCGTGCGTGGTAATTAAATGGTAGATATCATATTTAACCACTTTTGTTCATATCTGCCTTGGGGCATGGAGCTTCTTTGCGTATCAAAGCTCAGCAATATCGTACTGTGGTTTTCTCCTGCCCTGGAGGAAGGCTGTTAACATAGTTAAATAAGACAGCTGTCTCCAAAACATCAGAGAGGTTTAGTTCAGCGCACAACAGGCTGTAACATTACACTATTTTATATATGCTTGTTAAAAGCCCTTTTCACACCACTTTACCCCCTTTGTTTGTGTACTATAGTGATGGGTGAGGAAATGTCATGCACTGCATGTCATGCAATATGTGCATTTCTATTTATGTATTTTCACATCACAGTAATTATCATGTACATTTAAGCAAAATTGTCCTAATTATAGTAAATACTACCATAATGTTCTCTGTTTTGCTCTCCGTTAGTAAGACTAGTGACTTGTGAGAATTATGAGTTTATGATTAAAAAAAAGATTGTGGGGGCTGTTTTGTTAGACTTCAGTGTGGCTTTTGCTGATGGAAAGATGTTTTATGGCTTTACACCCCCAGACAGGGGTATTACATATTGAGATACATGGTACATATTGCTTTTTTGTTTTTACACTTACTGATCATTTAAAAAATAATATTTCAATGCTAGCTTAAACAATGTGAAGAGGGGTTTGTTCTCTGTGTTCTTCATTTTATGGATAAAGAATCTGCCATGAAAAATGAACAAATCAACAATGAAAGTTAAATCAGGGTCCATATAATTTGGATCAAAATTCAACTTAATATCAGAGACTTTCAAATTAACATCAATAGTAGTTTATTATAAAATAAAATCTAACTCACTCCAAAATATTCTGACAGTCCCAAAATATATTGTCTAGAGTCTCTGGGTCACAACCACAAAATACACATTTGTTATCAATAGCTATTTTGAATCTGTGTTTAATTAAAGGTCTTTACAGGGTGCTTGACTGCTGTTGTTAGTACATAACACTCAGATCAACCCTTAGAGAGATGGGTGGGGCTAAAGCTTAAGAGGGTGTGAACAATGCTGAATGGGTGTAGACAAAGAAGGGCTCTTCAGTAGTTGTACCAAAACATTCAAAGGCCATTTTCTCAAAAGTGAGTTTACAAGTTTATCAACTTTCAAAGCAAAATTACTTTCCCAAATGTTCCTCAAATGCAGTGTATGATATACAATTGTGTAGCTCTGAGTCTCTACTTTAATCCAATGTAAAAAAAAAAAAACAACGATTTCAAATTTTGCTACAGTACATAAGACCAATTTGATCTGGTTGGTCACATATTGTTGATAAAGAGTTACCTGTCTAACAGAACACAGAGGGTGTTCTTTAATGGAAGCCTCTCTAACATAATCCAGGGAGAATCGGGAATTCCCCAGGGCATCTGTCTAGATCCCTTGCTTTTCTCAATTGTTACTAATGACATGTCACTGGCTTTGAGTTGCAGTTAGTTTCAGAATGGGTGGCAAGGAATAAGTTAGTCCTAAATACTTTTCAAAACTTAAAGCATTGTATTTGGGACAAATCATTCACTAAACCCTAAAACTCAAATAAATCTTGTAATAAATCATGTGGAAAGTGAGCAAGTTGAGGTGACTCTACTGCTTGGAGTAACCCTGAACTGTAAACTGTCATGGTCAAAACATGTTGATACAACAGTAGCTAAGATGGGGAGAAGTCTGTCCAATATAAGCACTGCTCAGGCCCTAGTTTTGTCTCATCTGGACTACTGTTTAGTCATGTGGTGAGATGCCACAAAGAGGGACCTCAGAAAATTACAATTGGCTCAGAACAGGGCAGCGCGACTGTTCTACAAGAATAATAATATGCTTGTAGATCTCCCATGACTCAAAGCGGAGGAGAGATTGACTTCATCACTAGTTATTTTGAAAGAACTGTTGACATACTGAATGCACCGAGGTGTCTGTTTAAATTACTAGCACACAGCTCGGACACCCATGCATACCCCACAAGACATGTCACCAAAGGTCTTCACAATCCCCAAGTCAAGAACAGACTATGGGAGGCACACAGTACTATAGTACATAGCGCCATGGCTACATTGAACTCTATTGCACATCCGGTAACTGATGCAAGCAGTAGAATCAGATTTTTTTTAAACATAAAAATACACCTTATGGAACAGCGGGGACTGTGAAGAGACACACAGGAACAGACACACATACACATGATAAGAAACTCTATACACACGTAGACATGAATTTTGCATTGTTGATATGTGATAGTAGAGAAGTGGCCTGAGGGCGCACACTTAATGTGTTGTGAAAAGCGTTGTAAAATATAATGTCATGCCTTGGCAGCAGCCAATGGGGATCCTTAATAAACACAAAATACAAACACATCTAAGTCTATGCCATCCAAGGTGTCACAAGCTATAGGTTTAATTCAAAGCATATGATTTACTAACTTTAAGTGGTTAATATAATCCTAACCATACAGTATAACTCCAATAAACAGGGTATGGCACATGTAACCAGGCTGGAATGCAGTCAATGTACAGCCGAGTGGTTGTCGGGGGAAGTGTATCCAAGGAGGGTCACTGTTCTATTGGGAGAACATCACTGCACCAGAAGGGTAGTTCTGGCTCTGAGCCAGGAAGTGTCAAGTTGACATTGTTTCATTTCTCTCCCCCCAACAACCAGTGATGAGACTCAATGAAATCGAAGCTCGAACTAACTGTACACCTTGCGTGAACATAATTAGGTTGTCATGTTGGATGAGTTATCATCCCTTTTCTCTCTCTTTTCCCTCCCAGCAGCCCTCTCATCCTTTATCATTTGTTGTTCCCTTGAAACGTGTATTCATCCCTGTCAGCTGTCACCCTATCTGTCTCCCAGGAGAGCTAACTCTGTTAAGTGAATTTGTTCGACTTGACTTTGGAAGCACATGAAAGAGAGGGGTGGAAAACTGTTAACGTGACGCTGCCAAGAGGAACAAATCAGCCAGAACAAGCAGGCACTAGGCAGACCATTTTGGAAGCCGACCCAGGCCACATTAATTTCAGGAAACAGAAACACACAGTCCATCTCTTTATTCCTGACACGGGCCATTCTCTCCATGTTGGGTTCTCAGAGGTTTGTCTGTTGCCTCCCCCTCTTACATATAGTAGTATCACGGGATTGTTGTTTTTCATATTGAATCAGGTTTCAAATATGATCATACATAGCCTATCCGTAGAAATAAATCAAATGCCATGGAAAAGAGTGACCAGTTTTATTTGAATAAACTATACGGTATTAAAAACAGATTGACTAAAAATAGCCACATTTGAAAAGGAAAGGGCTGTCTAAGACAATATAAATGCTGTATCCTCTGTTCGAATTATGAGCTTTTGCGAACATTGATATACATGAGAATATTATGTAACAGAGGCCTACAGTATGTCTCCTAGCTTCCACTTTTTAAATACTTATCTTTCTCCACTTTATAGTCAACAAACATCAAATAAACCATGCTTGCAGAACATTAAATGTAACACGAATAAATAACGTTGTAAGGTTGAGTCATTCGCTTTTAGGGTATAGCTAACTTTCCCAGGTGACTTGGGCTGAGCTCGGAGCAGAGTGTGATGATGTTATGGGATATTTTTTATAGAACTGATGCATGAGGACACTTCGTCTATGCTGCAATTAATTATTCAACCCGATTCATCTGCGCTTTGAGAACCCACAGTGTTTTATTTGGGAACCCAAGTGGGAGCTGTTTCAATTTAAAATCCTGACCGCTTCAAATTGTTTCCTCCTTAGTCCTCTCTGAAACGTTTGGTCACTTTGTATGGCCCTGCCAGGGTGTTGATGAACACTTGGACGACTTAGGTGTTTGTCGCAGTAGGGGGAGACCACCAGAGCAGGAGGAAGGTTGCCAGATGAGGGGTGAGGTTGCCAGGCAAATGCCAGCCTGAAAACTATGGAAAACCCAATGGAGACAGAGCTCCTACAGTATACAGTGCATTCGGAAAGTATTCAGAGGGCTGACGGGGTGACCGTATCACCGCCACACCGGCGGTCATGACCGCTTAGTCATGGTAATTAGGCTTCTCCAAGCTCTGATGTTGCTGCTGGTCATTAGTAGCCTACCAAACGTGCTAACTGCCTGGTACTCAGAACTCTATTGTCCCTCTAATGACACTGCCATCAATGCAAATGTTTTCTAAAATCTATTCAAACACTTCATTAGTGCCCATGAGCTCATGTTGCGCAACATTTCTATAGGCTGTGCAATTGTGGGAGAAAACAGAGTGATGGCCGCTAATAAAAGGAGGATCCCATCAGCTTTCTATAGACTAGGCCTACGATATTTATTTCTCTACTTTCCTAATATGAAGCACATTGCTTATATTTACAACAGGAGTACAGCCTAACTGGCTGGCATGAAAATAAACCATGGGGAAATCATCCTCCATTCGCTATTTAAGTGCATCGATTACATTTATTTTTTTCCTGCTGCCCCTGTTTCGATACAGGTGCATGTTAATGGTCCATTCTAAATCCAAACAAATATATTCCAAACACACATATATTATTTGGTATATGTAAAGACAAGATTAAATCAAGATCGTTGATGAAAACTTGCTCCAGAGCGCTCAGGACCTCAGACTGGGGCAAAGGTTCACCTTCCAACAGGACAATGACCCTAAGCACAGCCAAGACGATGCAGGAGTGGCTTCGGGACAAGTCTCTGAATGTCCTTGAGTGGCCCAGCCAGAGCCTGGACTTGAACCCAATTGAACATCTCTGGAGAGACCTGAAAATAGCTGTGCAGCGACACTCCCCATTCAACCGGACAAACCTTGAGAGGATCTGCAGAGAAGAACAGGACAAGGTCCCCAAATACAGGTGTGCCAAGCTTGTCACATCATACCCAAGAAGACTCAAGGCTGTAATCACTGCCAAAGGTGCTTCAAAAAGCACTGAGTAAAGGGTCTGAATGCTTTTGTAAATGTGATATTTCAGTTTTTTTTTTTTTTTTATAAATGTGCAAAAGTTTCTATAAACCTGTTTTGTATTGTCATTATGGGGTTTATGTTTTACATTTTAATCCATTTTAAAATAAGGCTGTAATGTAACAAAATGTGGAAAAAGGCAAGGGGTCTGAATGCTTTCCGAATGCACTGTATAGGTAAAGTTAGGCACTCACTATGACACAAAGTCATACATTTCACAATATTCAACCACAAAGTCTGAGGAAAACCAATGGGCATCAAAGTCAAGCTCCAACACACAGCCGTGGACGGGTATGATAGCATAAAATAACATTACTTGTAAAAAAAGAAGTAAACTAAAGGGAAAGTCCTATATAACCCGCCATCATCCATGCTTTGATTACAAGCAGGCTTGACCACTGTAATGCTCCCCTGTCTGGTCTACCCAAGAAAGCCATTGGTCAACTGCCAAATATACAGAATGCTGCAGCACGGGTACTGACCAAGACCAGACGGAGAGCCCACATTACACCGGTTTTAAAGTCTCTGCACTGGCTGCCTGTGAGTTTTAGAATACATTTTAAGATGATTCTATTGGGTTTTAAAACAATCCACGATTGAGCACCCCAATACATGTCAGACATACTTTTAAGTTACCTGGATGTACCCAGTAGGTCCCTCAGGTCCTCAGGTACTGGCCTTTTAACTCTCCCAAAGCCTATGACCAAGAGGCATGGAGAGGCAGCCTTTAGTTGTTATGCCCCCAGCCTCTGGAATGGCCTACCAGAGAACCTGAGAGGGGCCGAAACTATGGACATACTGTATATAAAAGAGATCTAAAACACATTTTTTTTAGCTTTCATTTTTTTTCTTATTGTGTAGTAATTATTTCAACTTTTATTTTCATCGTTTTTAATTATTTTTTTCCCCCCTTTAAAGCATATTGCGCTGTATGTCTGAAATGTGCTGTATAAATAAACCTTGATTTCATCATTAAAATGAAATATTTTTTAGAAAAAGTAGCTGTCCTAACTACTGCAGACCAATGTTTTTTTCTGCCTTTGGAATGCAATACTCTAAGCACCATTATTTTCCAGTACATAAAAAGTTGAGTAGACCATGTTGGGTGTGAAGTAAGATGGAAACCCTGTCAGTCACAGCCAATAGCGAGGCCCCATGAGGTAAAACAGACTTGGCTTCCATTACCCATCACCCTATCCCCTCCCTCTGCAAACCCCACAAGTAAGCCTTTGAAAAATATAGGGTTACCTCTAAGCAAATCCCCCTGAAACTGAACACTTTTATCCCGTATATAGTCACTCATTGGCACGCGGTGCACTTACGTCTGAGAGAATTAAGAGCTATTTCTTGTATGGGGTGCAGAGTCCTCCACTGCTAGTCCATAGTATTAAACAAGTGGCACTGTGACTTGCCTTTCTTTAATGAGCTCCATATTAACAAAAACCAGTAGATTATGATGCCACATTCAACTTCCATCCTAGGAATATGAAGCAGTTTGTAAATTCAAGTTTGGTACACAAAATAAACAAAGAAATGCAAACAAATGAATTAGGTAATGCTCATTGGTACTGTACATTCATTTGAAAATGGATGCCTAAGTCATGCCTGATGTCAGCATAAGCAGAAGAAACCGATGGAAAAATGTGTGCACGCACACAGTTAAAGTATGCCGCACACACTCACTTTGGTGCTTTTTGTGTACCTTCCTAGCTACTTGCCCTGCAAGTAGCTCACATGACATTAGCTTACCAGAGAGCTACTGGCTGAGCATCACACAAAATGTTCAGATTGGAGTGATTAGTGAGTCATTCTCCAGTGTGTAAATCCAGAACAACCCGAAGGGCAGCTCCCTCACACAACAGTGGGCATTGATTGATTACACATCCTCTACCACTGTCATCGAACTCATGGTTCTTCCTGACTCTGAATAGGAATGGAGATGTGGTGGATACGGTACATGGTACTCCTTCCTCCTTTCTCCTGCTTTCAAGCTCACAAACACAGCCTTATCTGGCCCGTAGGTGTATTCCTGAAATTCATCAGTGAGTGAAAACCCTTGATGATTTAGTGAGTGGACAAGTTGTAATCTCTGGACTTAACAGACAGCCCGTAACCCCCCACTAATGAAGGCCATAAAACAGGGCCTGTGACAAGCAGCAAAAACAGCTGAGAGTGCAGACTGTTCTAATCGGGCCTCTGGAGAGAGACCCACACATACGAAAAGGACCCCAGGATACTGTAACATACATCAGGCGCGACAGGGAGGCCCCATGCATGGTTTTAACAGGGACTCTCCCCAAGGCACCCTGTACAGGCGCAGGTGCATGGTTTCACGGAGTCATATGGACCGAGGTTAGGACCACAGTCCTTTACCCCAAGCAGTTTCACAGAGGAGGGCCTGAACAGGTTTTCGAATGTGCTTTCAATATGTACACTGACCAAAAATATAAATATAACACGCAACAATTTTGACAATTTTACTGAGTTACAATTCATAAAAGGAAATCCGTCAATTGAAATTAATTCATTCATCATTTAGAAATAGTTATTGAGAAACACTGACTCAAGAGTATAGAGAGAGAGAGTGTGTGTGAGAGAGAGAGAGAGAGATTAACTGAATCTTAGTTGTAATGATAATTGTAGGCACTTGTCACCATTAGTTAATGTTACAACACAGGACAGGAGAGTTAATCATATGCACAAATTGCAGACCATTTACTTTATTCAATGTTGAGCGCAAATTACAGGCCAATTACCTTATTTAATGTGTGTATAAAGATATTGCCCAATTATACTGCAACCCCTTCAATATGAAATCAGTCTTAACATATGGTGTCCTTAGTTTTATTGACTAGTTCGAGTCTGTAAAATGAGAGTAATTTTCAAAATAAAACAATCTTTCCTTCCAACTAAGATAAAAGGTTAAGTGATTTCACATGGTTCAATAAATTATTTAGGAAAAACAGAAATGTCTGGTTGGAAAATATAGCAACAGATGCAGAACCACTCCAAGATCAAGCTTGCCTGCCAGCCAAGGCTTTAGTGTAATCATTCCCTTGGACTTTTCTTCTTGTCTTTCAAAGGAAAGAAAGTCTCCCTTGGCTGTAGATTTAGAAAAGATGGAGAGGGTCGAACCTGCTAATGTCTTTTCATCATAATTTATGTACCATCTGTCTGCTCAATACCTTGGAGACGCCCAGCACTGTTTGTCTGGACTGCCTTCACTTCTAATGGATATTGTAGCACCTTTCAATTATAGTGCTTCCATTCACAATCAGCAAAAAGCACATACAAACCTAAGCTTCACTCTTGGCAGAAAGATGACTTATCTTCAGAAACAGGACTTGACATCACATTCTGCATACATACATTTCCTGATAGTTTACTCAAAGGGAAGGGATTAGCTGGTACGGTTGTCTTCTTCTCCCTGCGGTGCACTATGATTCCAGGGCTCCTGCCCATTTGGACAGTGGTGTGTTGATTCTCTCGAAGGAAGCTGTTTTTAATGGCACACAGATCAGTGAATTCCTCTGTCCTGTGAGATTACTCTCCCTCGCTCTCTGAACTTCACAAACCTGAAGTCAACCCTATATTATTTCTAAAATGCTTTGGTTAACAGTCGACATTAACCGTTTTGTGCTGTATGTAGTCAGTACACCTTCAAATTCGAATCTATACCTGTAGCGAATTGGTAGTTCAAGATGTGAGACCACATTCCTTTAGCAAAGCGAGCAATGTGGTTATCAAAGATATTCCCTCAGCCTCCTGGATAATTTCTGGACATGTTTTATAGGAGGATTTTTTTTAAAACAAGAGCTATCCATTGGGGAAACTCAACTAGGAAATTACTGGACCCTATGAGCTAAAGCATAAAGTTGGTGCTATGGCAACAAGTGACATGTTCTCTCTGTGCCAACACCACTCAGGTGGCAGTGTCCATAAGGCATACATTTTCTGTGGAATACTCTGTAAAGGAGCCATACCGTTAGAACTGCCCAGAGTTAAGACTTGTCCATGTTCGCCACCACAAGATTTGTAACATGAAAGAAATGCCTCCCAGAAATGCCTCCCAGAAGGGAATAGCATTTGTCAATTTAAAGTCAACAACATCGGTTGCATTGCTCAAGTGAACTACATGTATCCACCCGAAGCCACCCGTGACCTCTTTTTGCTACGTTTTTCCAGAATTGTCCAAATCACTCGAACGTCTTGGAGAACACAACAATCAAAAACTGCATTTCGCCGTCTTTTTACGGATTAGCTATTGGGGATTACTATTGGATGAAGATTGGACATCATTTGTTTTTATATCCGAGGGCCTTTTGGCTGCAGAAACGTGTGCAACGCCAGAATTTATATGAAAGAAATGTGTGTGCAATGTTGGAACGTCACGAAATGCGCAGCTTGTTTTTGAGTTTGAGTGATGCAAGTCTAATTGTCTGGCTCTTTCGAAGAAAAGAAAAAAAGTTCTTCTTGAGAACATTGAGTGAAATTCTGAATTCATGACTTGGACCAGGCTTATTCTATAATAATGATATTAACCCAATGTCCCAGCATAGAGGTTCCTCCATTTACCAGGTGGCCAAAGTGCAAAGTGCACTTGTCAGACAGAGATATCAGACGCGGAATTTAAAGAGTAGACCTACATTTTAGACCTGGCCTGTCAGAGGGAACTTAAGGTTAGCCTCCCTAGTCTTTTGATGGGGAGTGAATGATGTGTGTAGTCTTTCCTATCTACACACTCTGTCTGATGTGTAATATTGTGATACCTGATAGTGCTCTCACTACTAACAGAAGCAGAGCATGGCGTCAACCCACGTCTGTGGATATTAAACAACGCTCAGGCTGGGTTGGAGGGGATTAGAAAAGTCCATGTATGGTTGGCGTGGGCTGCGGAAGGCAGCAACAGGGGACACCTGCATAGAGTCCAGAAGCTGCGGGGTCTGGCTCAGGACTTATGGGTGCTGTCACAGGGACCAGGGCCATGTCCTTACTCTCTGACAGGGTGACAGGTCCCAGAAAGAAGCCTGGTAATGAGGCTGTCCATCTCACAGACAACCTGCAGTGCCTCCACGTCTCCGAGCAGCGCCAGGTCACCCTCTCCTCTTCAGACTCCACGTCTTCTCTCAAAACAGCTAGCTAGCATTAACCTACATTAGCCAGTATTTGGGTTGAATACTTATACACTTCTGTAAAGACACAACGGAACCAATGGTTTCAAAAGTGCAGACTCTGCACATCAGGCAAGATAAATCAAGCGCACCAACTATTAGAAAGAAGGGGAAAAAATGCTCCAGGTTTCGTTAGCACTAACATCCAGGCTAGCAGTAACCTGTCCTGTTCAATTGGCTTCAGCATTGTGCCTCCTCTTGTCATAGAACTCAATGTAATTAATGGGATGCTGGACATAGGATATAGTATGGTTAACTTCGAGATTATGAAATCCTGTAACAAACCAAACACGGCATTTTGCATTTGCTGAGTCAGGCAATTGTGCTCGCCCAGTTGTATGGTCAGAAGGAATCCGTGGTATGTAGACTGTGGTGGTTAAAGGGATACTGGGAGATATTGAAATTTAAGTTGTTTTTCTACTTACCCAGTGTCAGACGAACTGGAAACCATTCTTATGTCTCTGCGTGCAGTGTGGAGATGATTGCTGGAAGTCTCGCGGTAAGGGGAGACTGGGGTTGGTTGTCACACTTTTTAGTAATTAATGGATTTCTCAGCACTAGTATATCTTACAATAACAGTTTCAATATTAGGAGAAAGACCAATGTTATAAGCTATTAAACACACTCTGTCCACTTTCTCTGTCCACACATTCTGGGGTTGGTTGCCACACAGCATGTGTGTGGTTGGTTGTCACAGTGTTTGCCATTTGTTTTCCAGCAACAATTGAACCAATTGTCTAAAGTTGAAGAAAAAGTAAAGCAGTTGAATGTTTGCTTTGACATTGTCATTCTTACTCCACTCAAATTGTCACATCAATGCTTAATATAACAAGAAACCATCTGATATTTAGATAAAAATGTGATATTTTGATCAAGTGAAAATGTAAAGCTGTAAAAAAAAAACACACAATTCAAACAGGATCAGGTGTGTGTATGCCTGTGTGCCTGTGTGAATGTTGACAACCAAATCTGAACCAATCACATCAGAGTGTATTTTTTTTCCTCCCATTTCACCTGGCAAGTTAGTTAAGAACAAATTCTTATTTTCAATGTCAGCCTTGGGGACAGTGCAGAAGGGGGAGTTAACTGCTTTGTTCAGGGGCAGAAAGACAGATGTTTTACCTTGTCAGCTCTGGGATTCGATCTTGCAATCTTTCGGTTACCAGTCCAATGCTCTAACCACTAGGCTACCTGCTGCCCCTGTAATCAGTACAGTACAGTAAAGCAGAGCACAGTAGAATACAGTACAGTATAAAGAAATTAATTACACAACCCCCCATCCTTGATTTTGAGCATTAAACACTGTGACAAACAATCTGTGAGATAACCAACCCTTGTTTCCCCTGCAGTAGCCAGCTCCTCTCAAAAACAGGGAAATACACCTTCTAACTACTCCAAAGCTGTGTGGCTGGTCATTTATAGTCTTACAAAGCCATACATAGTCATCAATATTTTAGAAATGTGTTAACTTTTACTGATAGTCCTAAAATCCTGTCCACTTCCTCATTCTCTGTCCCGTTGTTGCATTGAGATGCATAGAGATGTATAGAGAGCGCAACGTTGTATCTGTCTCAATGGCTCTGCCCGTGCACTCATAGACGCCATAATGGGACAGACACAACGCTGCAATCTCTATACATCTCTATGCATCAAAGCGACAGATTTTTCTTTTTTAAACTAACAAGGGGTAGACCTATGCTTTTAGCCATTTTCTTTAACAAAAGCCACAATATCCTCACATACCTGCTCAATTCGAGCCCTAGTTTTAATTTAGCACACCATGGTCTTCACTGACACTGAGATATTTAAAGAGTGCATGGTGACTGAAGGAATTGGCTGACAAAATCTATGGATAATAGACCTCTTATCTCATGAATAGGAAGAAACAGGCTCCAACACAAAGCCCTCTTGTTGTTAGTAGCCTACAGTCGAATTAAAATCAAGACTCTTTAAATTAATCAGGCCTTCTCAAATTAGTCTACTGTCAGCACCCGTGCGCTGTCCATCTCCGCGGCTGCTGCTTCTTTGTAATGTAAGTTGTAAATTACTCGAATATGGCTTATTGTGAGGTCAATAACGGTGATAAATAGCTTCATTATGGGCAACAAAAAATATTGTTTTTATTCAAATAAATTATTGCATTAGCAAGCTTACCTCCGGTCCTCCTTCTCCTCTTCGCACTCCCCTCTCAAACTCAACAGACATCAGTAGGCCTAGTCCACATGCACACAGTGCATTTTTGGGATTAAAAATAAAAGTATTTTCGGAAGAAGCCTCCTGACGTGCCAGCATGCACAACACAGTCATTGGTTAGGCAGCATGAAAGGGTTTAAAACCTATTGTGACTAGGGGGCAGTATTTTCATTTTGGGGAAAAAAACGTTCCCGTAGTAAACGGGATATTTTGTCAGGACAAGATGCTAGAATATGCATATAATTGACAGCTTATGATAGAAAACACTCTAAAGTTTCCAAAACTGAAAAAATATTGTCTGTGAGTATATCAGAACTCATGTTGCATTTGAAAGCCTGAGAAAAATCCAATCCGGAAGTGCCTCATGTTTTGAAAGTGCTGCGTTTCTATGCGTCCCTATTGAGCAGTGAATGGGCTATCAACCAGATTACTCTTTCTCCGTATTCCCGAAGGTTTCTACAGCATTGTGACGTAGTTTTACGCATTTATGTTGAAGAATACCCGTAAGCGGCTACATTGCACAAGTGGTCACCTGATGCTCCCAGAGAGATTCTCGCGTAAAATACAGAGGTAGCCATTACTCCAATCGGTCCTACTGAAAAATGAATTGTCCCGATGGATATATTATCGAATAGATATTTGAAAAACACCTTGAGGATTGATTATAAACAACGTTTGCCATGTTTCTGTCGATATTATGGAGCTAATTTGGAATATTTTTCGCCGTTTTCGTGACTGCAATTTCCGGGCGATTTCTCAGCCAAACGTGAAGAAGAAACGGAGCTATTTCGCCGACAAAAATAATATTTAGGGAAAAAAGGAACATTTGCTATCTAACTGGGAGTCTCGTGAGTGAAAACATCCGAAGCTCATGAAAGGTAAACAATTGAATTTGATTGCTTTTCTGATTTCCGTGACCAAGTTACCTGCTGCTAGCTGGACAAAATGCTATGTTAGGCTATCGACAAACTTAAACAAATGCCTGTAAAGCATATTTTGAAAATCTGAGATGACAGGGTGATTCATTTCATTTGTGATTTTCATGAATAGGAATATTTTCTAGGAATATTTATGTCCGCTGCGTTATGCTAATTAGTGTCAGGCGATGATTACGCTCCCTCATGCGGGATGGGGAGTCATTAGAGGTTAAATCAGCAAGAGCAGTACAGGCCGGGGCTCGTGATTAAGAATCCCTATACACTGCACTGTGTAATCAAGCAATAAGGCAATGTTGGCAATATATCACAAGCCCAGAGGTGCCTTATTACTGCTATAAACTGGTTACCAAGGTAATTAAAGCATTACAATTACATGTTTTTTCATACCCGTGGCATACAGTCTAATATACCACGGCTTTCAGCCAGCATTCAGGCCTTGAATCATCCAGTTTATAATAAGCAACTAACTCTCAAACCCTGATCAATCTGACATTTAATCGATTACAAATTACATGACCCTCCCCTGGACTAAATAAAAATATATTAAAACCTCCCCCTGACTGAATTTTAAAAAGCATGACCCTCCCCCATTTTCCTCAAGGTAACAATTATTTACATTACGACCGCTCCCTTACTAAAGTACGTATAGCTTCGTAAAACTATAAATTACCAATCTCCAAACTGCACGCAGACATAAAAATGGTATCCTTAATGTTGAAATCTCGCAGTATCCCTTTAAGAAGTGTGTTGGGAGCGGTCACCTCTTCAGTCATTACTGAACACAACCCAATGCCTCTCTGAAAAGGCCAACTCCGCCCTAGGTGGGATTACCGCCTCAAAACCATGAAGACTCCAACTTCATGACATTCTTCTTTAATGAGGGCGTGGTGAGATCAAACAGGATTGTTCTCCTACTTCGGAAGGGGCTGATCTGGGTGGCCATTACTGTGATATTAGGGTACTTCTTGGATACTTCATTTTTTCCCCCTACACTATTTGTTTGTGATCAACAGCAGTTTTGCTATAGGGTTGTGTTACCAAGAATTGTTATTGTGTTTTCTCGTTGAATTCTTTATAAAGTGATAAGTGATGAGAACCACTGGCACGTCTATCAGGGTTAAGCCTTTTCTTTGTTAATGGTTAATGGGGTTTATTAGCCAGATGCATAGCATTGAAGTTTGAGAATCAACAACATGCTCTGTGAATTTCAACACCTGCGCTACACTCCCCCATAAAAACCAGTATGTATGCCTCATTCCCTGGAATGACTTAATGGCATATTAGGCTCTATCACGTCCCCATAGACTGGGGCTCCATGTTTCTCTGACTCGCTGCTGACATTCAATATTTGTCCGTGTTTATCTAGGGATCGCCGTTGTCATGGTTTTCCGAGGATTCTTGAGATGACCTCAAGATGACTGTCAGGAAGCTGTAGAATAATATGTAAGCTGAGGTCGTTTTATTTAATATGACAGGCTTCTTGTGATTACGTAATGCTATATCAATAAGCAGTTCACTTATTTCTTAAGTAATTAGTGTGTGGGCCTAAGCATTGCGGGACATTTGAAGTAAGGTGCAATGAGCAACCATAAAATGTTCAAAAAATGTACTTTATTACTGCAGCCCAGCGAGATTATCTAGGGAAAATGGATTACATATTTTGTAAGAATTTGAAATTGTAAACAGGAATAAAGGCAGAATAATAGTGAACACGTGTTGTGAGCTCTTTGGACTGGTGAAATGCGTGTGGACCTCTCTGGCTCACGCCTGCCTTCATAACAGTATTTAATTTAACATGTTTGACTTTACATTAACATTAAATATGAACTGTATTACTGTACTGTATTGTATTATACTGTATTATATGGACTGGAATTACGCACATCGTTCAAACCATGATAAAGCAGAAGACACACGCGATTCTGGAGCAGCACATGCGGACTACAAAGTTACAAAAATAGGTTAGTGAATTAGATTTTAATTTTGAAATATAATAGGGCATTATTGTGTAATTAGTAGGCTGGCGCATACAGTTGAAGTCGGAAATGTACATACACCTTAGCCAAATACATTTAAACTCAGTTTTTCACAATTCCTGACATTATATCCTAATAGAAGTTCCCTGTCTTAGGTCAGTTCGGACCACCACTTTATTTTGATAATGTGAAATGTCAGAATAATAGTAGAGAGAATAATTTATTTAAGCTTTTATTTCTTTCATTACATTCCCAGTGGGTCAGAAGTTTACATACACTCAATTAGTATTTGGTAGCATTGCCTATAAATTGTTTAACTTGGGTCAAACATTTCAGGTAGCCTTCCACAAGCTTCCAAATTAAGTTGGGTGAATTTTGGCCCATTCCTCCTGACAGAGCTGGTGTCAGGTTTGTAGGCCTCCTTCCTCACACACGCTTTTTCAGATCTGCCAACAAATTTTCTATAGGATTGAGGTCAGGGCTTTGGGATGGCCACTCCAATACCTTGACTTTGTTGTCCTTAAGCCATTTTGCCACAACTTTGGAAGTATGCTTGGGGTCATTGTCCATTTGGAAGAGCCATTTGAGACCAAGCTTTAACTTCATGACTGATGTCTTGAGATGTTGCTTCAATATTTCCACATCATTTTCCTGCCTCATGATGCTCTCTTTTTTGTGAAGTGCACCAGTCCCTCCTGCTGCAAAGCACCCCCACAACATGATGCTGCCACCCCTGTGCCTCACGGTTGGGATGGTGTTCTTCGGCTTGCAAGCCTCCCCCTTTTTCCTCCAAATATAATGATAGTCATTATGGCCAAACAGTTATATTTTTGTTTCTTCAGACCAGAGGACGTTTTTCCAAAAAGTACGATCTTTGTCCCCATGTGCAGTTGCAAACCGTAGTCTGGCTTTTTTTATGGCGGTTTTGGAGCAGTGCCTTCTTCCTTACTGAGCGGCCTTTCAGGTTATGTCGATATAGGAATCATTTTACTGTGGATATAGACACTTTTCAACCTGTTTCCTCCATCATCTTCACAAGGTCCTTTGCTGTTGTTCTGGGATTGATTTGCACTTTTCGCTCCAAAGTACGTTCATCTCTAGGAAACAGAACGCTTACATACTTACATACACTTACATACATACAGTACTTGCATACTATTATTTGTGCAGATGAATGTGGTACATTCAGGCGTTTGGAAATTGCTCTAAGGGATTAACCAGACTTGTGGAGGTCTACATTTTTTTTGCTGAGGTCTTGGCTGATTTCTTTTGATTTCCCCATGATGTCAAGCAAAGAGGCACTGAGTTTGAAGGTAGGCCTTGAAATATATCCACAGGTACACCTCAAATTGACTCAAATTATGTCAATTAGCCTATCAGAAGCTTCTACAGCCATGACATAATTTTCTGGAATTTTCCAAGCTGTTTAAAGGCACAGTCAACTTACTGTATGTAAACTTCTGACCCACTGGAATTGTGATACAGTTCATTATAAGTGAAATAATCTGTCTGTAAACAATTGTTGGACAAATTACTTGTGTCATACACAAAGTAGATGTCCTAACCAGCTTACCAAAACTATAGTTTGTTCACAAGAAATTTGTGGAATGGTTGAAAAAACGAGTTTTAATGACTCCAACCTAAGTGAATGTAAACTTCCGACTTCAACTGTATATACCGTTCATTTTATATATAAATTATCTCCTCTTTCTCGCTCTATTGTTGCTTCATTCCTCCCTCGCTTTCAACAGTTAAATTAAATAAGTTTCGTTGTCCTTATCTTCATCCTTCTGATGACATCCTTGAATAATATAAGACTAGAATTAGATGCAGAAGGCTTTCACTTCTCTTCACGAGGATTGAATGGTTATGGGTCTAAATGAATAACCGCTACAGCCATCACGTGTTCACTCTTCTTTCAAACTACCTGTGACTTCTATTGGCTGCTGTCTTTAACCTTCAGAAAAAAAGAGCTTGTGTCCCTCTTCGAATAGTCTATTTGTATAAGAAGTGCAAAACAAATGATATCCAACAAGCTTTTCGAGTCTTGCTTTTCCTGCATGGGACTCCAAGAGTTAGGGAGCGTTTTTTTATGGAGAGGCCAAAGGTGCTTGCGTATTGTGCAAGAGACAGGCTATAAGTTAGAAGCTTATTATGCATAACTCATTTTTTATTCGCTAAAAAACAGGCTAATACTGCATTGAATGTATTACCTGAAAGAGGTAGGCTAGGACATCTGTATATAGGGCTATATATCAATCTAGAACAGGATTCTATATTTTGGATGCAATTTGAATGGAGTTGATGGAGACAAAGAAAGACTTTGAGAGAGTGCTTGATTAGCACTGATTCAAAGCAAAGATATTGGAGTGATATGCTGTTTTAAAACTCTGGAGTGGTAATCAAATCAAATAAATATTTTAAACGGAAAACAAGGTGACCCCCAAAAGCCAGATGGAGATGGGTAAATTAGAGACACATTCGGTCTTTATATTACTGTAGCTTAGGCTATGCTGCAGCAAATGTAGGCCTGCCTGTCACAAGACAAAAAGTAACCATGATGAGATGATAGGTCTACATGCTTTGTGAACTACACTCCATACTGAGATGGGCAGTCTGTCCGCACCCTGAGCGTTGATTCGTCATGCATCATTCATCATTCATCGCATATCATTTAACAGTTCCATTTCACGCCATGCTGATCATATCAATAATTTATTCGAATTGACCGGTTTCTCACAGTTATTTATCCCAGGAAACGGGAGTGGTTTTGGGTGGTAAATCCCGGTAACAGAGTTCCTGCTATTCAACCCTAGTTCCCACGGACCAGAAGAGACCTATGGAGACTTGTGGTCCTCTTTCTGTAGTTTTCTCTCTCTTTGCTGGTCCAATCAGACTGACCTGCCGTAAGGTGTTTAAAGGTCGAGGGACGTTCCCACAGGAAATGACTGCTTTTAGGAACATGGATGGATCCGGCCTCCATGCTCTTTCCTGCTCCACAAACACAGCTGAGCCAGACCGGCGGCCATGATGGATGAAACAGGCAGGCTAGCCCTCTACCTCCGTCTTATTTATGGGACCAGAAAGCTACACATGGAACAGTGAATGTCATTACACAGGAAGGGTAGAAAAAAAAACATCTGACATTGAAATGAACTACATGTAACAGTTATGCTGGAAATGGGGAGTGATAGCTGTTTGTAATATGGACATTCCAGAGCTTGAGGTAATGCCGACCACCAGACCCTGTTTCATTTTTCAGTCTGGTCTTTGGATCATGTTGGTCGTCCGTGGATGCAGATACAAAGCCTTGTAAGTGTTGTATAGTTGTCCAACTTCTCTGTATCTCTGTCTGGGTACCCAGGCAGTAATGACGACCTGTGTTCATTAGGATGGGGTGAAAGTTGGTTTGCTCCTGGGTGGGTCTTTGGAGTTTCTAACCGTGACATGAGCAACTGGAATCACGCACTGGTATGGTTCAGGATGGTTTGGCTCAGCAGGGTGTGTCGATGGGCTCGATTTATTGTGGGATCGTGCACAACAAGTGTTTTACCACTCTTGGCATTGATACAGTACAGCAGGAGTTTGTTAAACCTTTTGTTACAAGGTTTATGTAGGCTGGAGAAAATGGCAAAACATTTTATGGAAGAATGGAAATGTAAAAAGTCACATTTCCATTTTGCTGCTTTCGTCTGTATTCAATCACGTTATCAGAGTTGACAAAACAAAATCAGGTTAGATTGGAATAATATATTTCTAAAACTACTCTGCTTTGACCAAACTGTGAAATGTGATCAAGTGTATAATAAAGAATTGTACTGCAGGCAAAATAGACATTTGTCTTGAAAGACCTGTCCCTCAAAGGATGTTATTTATTTGGCAAGGAAAATGTCCTTGCCGTTTACAAAGGCTACATTATTCACATTGGTTTAAAAGAGATTTTAGCCAGTAAGGTTGTTCCGAGTGATACGGACATCAGTGTATTGCTAACAGTACATCTTCCTTCACTGTCACTGTCTCTGTCCCATACCTGGCTCGATCCCCTACTCGCTAGACAGCGAGCGACGCTGGCAGCTGAGCCCAAACTGCCAATCCGGGTCATGGCACCAGTGAAACGGATGTCAACCAGCGAGCACATAACATTCTGAGAACCCTATGTTTCTTAAAGCTTGTTGAGAATGTGCTTGTCCTATTGTAATTTTGCATACAACCTTCCCATAACTTCCTGGGAATGGTGCAGGATAGATGCTTGGCTTTGGAACATTCTCAGCACATTTAAGGATCTTAAGTGGAACAAAAAAAGAAACAAAAAGGAACAAAACAAACATTTTCTTGGTATGTCATTAGTTTAAAATAACATTTACTAAAAGTTCAAACATGGTTACATTTCATTTAATTTTTGGTAATGTTCTAGGAATGTTTTCTAACTGGTTTGACATTGGAAACTGTTCTCAAATAGTTCAGAGAACATTATAAGAACAAAGTTCTTCCGTGGGAATTTCAGCTCTTCAGCATGGATATATTTGGCTGTTTTCACTGCATAACAATTAGAAGTTGTTCCTTTTCAGGTTTAGAAGAAGTGACTGCTGAATGCTAACTCCCATTCGTATAAGCTGGTAGCATAGCTAGCATAGCTAGCATATAGAAATTGGTGGTGGTAGTCAAAATTGTGTTTAACCGCAATACCTGTTAAGACTGTGTGAGGGAGGACGAAGTCAGGTGCAGGAGAGCAGAGTAGAGTAAACAGGCACACTTTTATTCCGTTCAACAATAGGCACAAAAATAACATAAGTGCCCAAAGACACGGAACATAAACTATAAAAGTATTGCGCATGAACATACACCATTTAACAAAGAACAATTACACACAAAGACATGATGGGGAACAGAGGACTAAATACATGTATATTGTTTGGGGAATGAAAATCAGGTGTGTATGGAACAAGACAAACAAATGGACATGTGAAAATGGAGCAGCGATGGCTAGAAAGCCCGGAGAGGAGAGGAGCCGACTACGGTGGAAGTCGAGACAATACCGTTGATTGGTGATGATGACATGAACATGTATTGGGGTTGACATCCATACAGGCATTATACCCTGATTTTTACCTCAACATAATGTGAAATACACATAGCCTAAATATAGTCTAATTCCGCTTGCGGGCAAAGAGTTAACATTTTGGGATCATTCCCCCACACGTTTCCATGGCATTTCCATTGTTTTGGTAGAGCTGCATAGACATCTTTACCGCATCTATAATGTTTTCTGCAGGTTTCTTCACAATTCTATTTAAAGTAATATTCTCAGAATGTTGAGAGAACGGTAAGAAACAATGTTCTTCTGTGGGAATTTCAGTACTTCAGCATAACTTTTTCTGCAGGTTACCTGGTGGTTCTATTTATAGTCATGTTCTCAAAACAGTAAGAAAACTTTCCATAATAGCATGAAATTTGTAACGTTCAAAGAACATTCTAAGAATGTTATTTCAAAACATGTGCAGTACATTCTGTTCTCAGCGTCGAACAACTCTCTATATTCTCTATCTTGTTACTTGTGTTCAGGTGTGTTGGCCTCGCTCTCTAATTGGCCAAACCTGATCTTAATGAGTGCTTTTTAAAAGTGTTTTATTTTTATTTTGGCAACATGCCACAATAAATAAAAAAATGTGTTTGCATTTTAATTCCCATGTGTACTATCTGTTCAAAACAGTTAACTTAAGCTAGCGGTGTTATTAAAAATGTTACTGAAACATTCAGTGAATGATTTAAGGAAGTTATCAAAAAAAACTCCTGATAACCATAGCATTTAATTAAAACAATTCACAACATTTAGAGAATGTTCACAGAACGTTATTTGATTAACTTCGAATAACCTATAATTTCCATTCTCAGAACTTTAATAAAACCCAGGAAAACTTTCAGGTAACCCTAATAAAACATTCTCTGAACATCCCAACAACCTAAAAATGAACATTCCCAGAACAGGCAACATTTTCACCTCCGCTTTTACCGGTCAGGAAACCTTTTGCTTTTTTCCCCAGCACGAATGTGAAACCAAAAACGGGCGTTCCCACAACTTCTAAGGAACCAAATGTGGTTGCTGGGAAGTGTGCTGCTATCAGCACATTGTATTTTCCTCCACTGTCCCTGTACCCATACCAGGCTCGAACCAGTGATCCTCTGCTCGCAGACACATGTGACCGCACTCCTTGACAACATACCAAAGCTATCAAAAAATATCTCATTAGATTGCTCCATCTGAGACAATTCAAGCTAGCTGTGTCATGAGCTTATGTTATTTCCTGCACAAGTCAATGACAGGCTAGCATTTCTATATGAGAAACCTGTTGACCTTCTAGACTAGAACTAAGACTACGCACAGTAGCCTTGTGTGGGTTGCTACACAGTTAATTAGCCATGCTCTCGGCCAGGGACGGATCCACAGACATCTGTTTGCAGGATCATCTCTCTCTCTCTCTCTCTCTCTCTCTCTCTCTCTCTCTCTCTCTCTCTCTCTCTCTCTCTCTCTCCTCGGTGGAGGTATGAAATGGTCAGTTTGCCCCCTGTTCCTTCCTCTGGGTCAGATATGCGTACTAGGGGAGTAATCGCAACATGCCACGGCAACAACACCAGATGATCTGAAGCCTCCCTTACACCCTCTGAGCGCCTGTGAAAGAATGGAGTGTGGAGCGGGCTTAGGGAAAAAGGGAAGGATGGGAGGACGGGGATGGGGAGAGATGGAGAGATGCAGAGGATTTCACAATAAAGATGGTGAAGAATTAGGCTGCTCATTGACAGAATGGAAAAATCCTCTCCTCAGTTAAATGGTAGACTGTGAGTCATGACACGGAGCCCTCTCGCTCACAGAGCCATTTTATGAACAATTAGCCGTAGCTGTCAAAACACTACTGTAGTAATCCACCGCACCCAGGCCCAGCTTCCCTCAACTTGCCTGGCGCTGCTCTCATCCCCGCCATGAATGCCTATGTGAGAAAAGAGGAAAGGGGAGACCTTGGCAACGTGTACCCATACATCCATCATACCATCGTCTGTCGAGCAGAATGTTGCCCAAAGAAACGAGCTGAATACACATCACTGAGCTTTTCAGAAAGAACATGGAAACACTTAGCTTTGAAAAGCAAATATTCGTTTCATGGCACCGTAAGGCCTGACGGGCCCAATCAGAATGATGCATTTCACTCAACAAAACAGGGAGGAGTTTATGAATTT
Source organism: Oncorhynchus keta (assembly GCF_023373465.1). NCBI lineage: Eukaryota > Metazoa > Chordata > Actinopteri > Salmoniformes > Salmonidae > Oncorhynchus > Oncorhynchus keta. Next base: position 41,196,607 of record NC_068444.1, on the reverse strand, counting down.
CACCCAGATGAGATTTTGGAAAAACCGTGTGGTACAACTCCTCAACTGCCCCATTCTGTCGTTGACATTACAGCAGGGCTTGGAACAAGACTTAAGTGAATTACTTATACAATTCCAGAGGCTGTCTGTCATCTGATAAGGAGCTGGAGAGCTGAATTGATCCTGATCTTAAACTCTCCTAAGTCCAGCAGATCCTGAAGATATCTGGAGCCCAGTCTCTCCTGGGCCACACGGCTAGGAAGCAATTTCCACTGCAGTTTTACTGATTGCCTCGTGTTCCTCGAAGTGGGGTCAAGAACGAGTCTAATCAGAATAACTAACAGCATTAAAACAGCTTCCACATGGTACACAATCAGAGAAGTGTTTAGTGTGTGATTGAAATAAAATAATACTATGTTGAGAGAAAGAGAGGACTGGTGAATATATTGACCCCCCTCTCATTGAAGGATGAAGTAAACAAAGGCACCAGCTTGTCTATGTTACCGGACATAAAAGTGGACAACCGTTTTTTACGGCATTATTGTTATGGTGGAATAAATGCTTAAAAAAAGATCACAGTTGACCTCGTTGAACTGGAGTCACAAGATTGTTGTGCAATGTCAGCGGACTGAACTGGTGTTTAGTTGTGTTTGTGGTTTCTGGAGATACCACTCTTGAGGTTAGCTAACCTTGGACCCCAACCAATAGACTGGCACAAAGTCAGCCTTGGAGTAAATAGACTGGCACCTTTCTGAAACGCGGGGGAACAAGGGAACTGGGGATCCAGGCTAAACCTACAGTATGTGTTGAGAGCTGAGGTAATGCTACAGAGACTTATTAAAGTCATGGACACAACATGTGTCGTCATATGCTCGCTCCAATCCAACAGATTTCTGTCATGTTCAAAATCAGCTGACATGCCCATAAAAGTGATGAGAAGTGGGAGGAAGCGTCATGGATGGTGCCAGGCCATAAATCCATCGCCAACACAGTGGGGCTCAGAGAGGACTTTGAGGGAAATCATTTGATTCATACTGTTAACTGCTTCTCTGAGAAGTACAACTATGAGGGAATTTGTTTGTTGGAAAATGTCCGCCTACTGAGAGCAGTAAATGTTTTTCCTCATGGGAGATATAATCCCTAAAATACCATGACTACCACACACTCAAATACTTTGCTCCTGTTTCAAAACGTCCCACTAAAAGGAATCGTTCTGTGTGCTTTAAATGAAGCAAACAGTAACAATCACTCCTCCTGTTTGATTATTTACTACTTATGCTAATTCTAACTGGCTTACTGAAAACCTGCATGAGACTCAAATGTGCTCGATGACCACTGTGTGTGTGTGTTCTCGCTCACGCATGTGGGTACTTGTACATGTGTGTCTTATAGTGTGTGTCACACGTGTGGTCATCGATGTCAAAATTGCAATGATAGTAACTCTGTCCACGACTCAATAAGTAAAAACGGTCAGGTTCATTCAAGCACCATCTGGACATGACAGCGGTTGATAAGAACCTCTGAATGTCATTGAGTGAGACAGACATATTTTGGAGATTATGAAAGCAGGCAATTATTTCTAAGCCATCCCTTCCCTCTGGCCTGGGAGGGGTGGGGTTGGTCTTATGTCGTGCTTAACCCTGGTATAAGCTAAGAAAACTTGTCCTCTTTTCTTCCACATGGATGATATTCCATCCTTATATTTACCCAACTAGCACATTTGTTTCCTTGGAAGTTGTGGGAATGTAAGTTTTTGATTTCCCATTGATTCTGGGAATAAAGTCATACGTTTCCTGACCGGTAAAACTGTTATTTAAAAGTTATTTAAATGTTCTGAGAACGGAAGTCAATATTTTGTCTGTTCTGGGAAAGTACATTTTTAGGTTGCAGGGAGGTTTCTGCAAAAATTTTATTATGGTTCCCTGAGAGTTTTCTTGTGAGGTTTTATTCACTTCTTGAGGATGGAAATGATAGGTTATTCGAAGGTAATTAAATAACATTCAACAACATGTTTCAATAAGACTTTTAATAACACTGCTAGCTTAGTTTGGGTTACATGTTTTGGACACCAATCACAGACAGGCCACATGGAAATTCATTTTCTTAGGCATTAATCATGTAAACATTCATCTCTGTCTCTACCGCAACTGCTGTCTTGACCTCTGAATGCTCGGCTATGAAAAGCCAATTGACATTTACTCCTGAGGTGCAATATACCTGTTGCCGCCTCTACAACCACTGTGATTATTATTTGACCCTGCTGGTCATAATATGAACATTTCAATATCTTGAAGAACAATCTAGCCTAAATGGCCATGTACTCTTATAATCACCACCGGAACAGGACTGGCCACCCCTCAGAGCCTGGTTCCTCTCTAGGTTTCTTCCTAGGTTCCTGCCATTTCAAGTGAGTTTTTCCTAGCCAACTATCATGTGGATATATTGAAGCAACATCTCATGACATCAGTCAGGAAGTTAAAGCTTAGTCACAAATGGCTCTTCCAAATGGACAATGACACCAAGCATACTTCCAAAGTTTTGGAAAACTGCCTTAAGAACAACAAAGTCAAGGTTATGGAGTGGCCATCACAAAGCCCTGACCTCAATCCCATATAAAATGGGATTTTAGAAGGATTAAATGTCTGGAATGATGAAAAACTGAGTTTAAATGTATTTGGCTAAGGTGTATGTACACTTTCGACTTCAATTGTATGTAAGCGTCTCTACCCGGGCATGGGACCGGTAGGAACCAGGATGAGGGTAGGGCTACACATGCCTTCCCTCCACCAGGGCTGAGGAAAGGAGAATGGGGAAGATTGACACACATCTTCTGAGATTGCTTGCTTTTTTGGGGTTTTATGCTCGATTTCTGTATAAATACTTTGTGACATCGCAGATGTATTTTTTATTGTGGCACAGCATCAGTGAGATTTCAACCTATGATCGTCTGTCCTCCATGGAATCAGTCCACTGTGCCACCAGGATGGAGCTAGCATGCCATGTTTTTTTTTTTGCTCATACAAGGTCTCACACAAATTTTTGTTCATTCAAACATACCCCATTTAAAAGGAAACAAGCACTCAATAAGATCAGGTGTGGCCAATTAGCGGGCGCAGCCAACACACCTGGAAACAGAAGATAGAGGATAGAGAGAGTTTTTTTGACAGTGAAAATGGAATGAACGTTAATGTTTTCTTGTTTTTATGGAACATTTTCTTAATGTTCTGTGAACATGACTTTAAATTGAACCTGTGGAAAACATGTTGAAGTACTGAAAATCCCACAGCAGAACATTGTTTCTTAATGTTCTCAGAACATTTTGTGAACATTATTTTTAATAGAACCATGAGAAAACCTGTAGGGAATATTATGCTGAAATACTGAAATTCCCACCCAATATGGTTCTGTGAGCGTTATGAGCTAGCTGGGTATCCTACACCATTTCCATAAGGTTCTGGTGGTCTTGCATGGACTTCTCGTTTCCCGGGCAGCTCCAGGCCAGGTGTCCCTCTTGGCCACAAGTGTAACACCTTCTCTGGTCCACGCTAACTACGGTCGCCGCCTCGAGGGTGACCTGGGTTCAGTAACAGGAGGCTGTCTTGAAGCCGGGTTCAAATAGCCATCTCGCTTTGTACCATGCGTTGGTTCTGCCTTGAATTCAGCACTACTGGGCTCTAACCTGGTGATTTTCTAATAAAGTGACCAGGCACTTTGCGTCAGTAAGGAAGGTCCGGATACATATGTCCATTACCAGTTGATCTATTGCTGATGGCTTGTCCCCAGTGGTAAGCCAACTTCTAGTTAATCTAACCAACTTGGCTATTTGAGGTCTTAGCCATCATAGGCCCAGGAGTGGAACCGTTGGGCCCGGGTTGGTAGGTTGTGCCCACAATGGGCTAAGAACTCTGTAGCTAGGGCCTACTTCCGGGTTGGAGCGAGCGGTCGCATCGCACACCCGCTCCGCAGGTTGTATAACTTTTTCATTACATTCCATTATAGTACAACGGTTGATTTGTCTAATCTTAGCAATTTCTTCTTAGCTAGCTACATAGCCGTCCTTGTATCAGAGATAATTGCATAATTATCGTGTTTCGTCGCCCTAACGTAGCCTTCACTGCTATTCGCCCTGCAGCTAGCATACGCTAGCAAACGCTAGCAAACGCCCACAGATTAGCATCACTGTAGTGCTGTTCACTCAACTGAACGACTTGATTAGTTTAGTGTTAGCTAGCTACATAGCTGTCTTTGTTTCCAAGATAATTGTGTAGTTTAGAGTGTGTAGTCTTGGAGTGATTATCTTAATTTACCGAGGCTCGCTAGCCAGCTATTTGTCGTCCTTAACGTAGGAGACTCTGCTAGCTAGCCAACAGCTAACAGCCAACAGCTAACAGCCAACAGCTAACAGCCAACAGCTAACAGCCAACAGCTAGCCAATGTCTACTGTATAGTATTCAACAACCCGGTCGCATTCACAGGTAGTATCACATCTTCATTTCATTTCATTACAGTACAACGGTTTGATTTGTTTGATCGTAGCTAGCTACATAGCTAGCTACATAGCCGTCCTTGTATCAAAGATAATTGTGTAGTCTAGAGCGATTTTCTAGGTTAGCTAGCCAGCTATTGTCGTTCTTTTAACGCAACGTAACGTAAACAACACTGCTAGCTAGCCAGCTAGCCCCCGATTAGTAGCACTGTAGAAACTATTACACTCAACGGAACGACTTGATTAGTGTAGTGTCAACAACACAGCTACTGCCAGCTAGCCTACTTCAGCAGTACTGTATCATTTTAATCATTTTAGTCACTAAGATTCTTGCTACGTAAGCTTAACTTTCTGAACATTCGAGACGTGTAGTCCACTTGTCATTCCAATCTCCTTGCATTAGCGTAGCCTCTTCTGTAGCCTGTCAACTATGTGTCTGTCTATCCCTGTTCTCTCCTCTCTGCACAGACCATACAAACGCTCCACACCGCGTGGCCGCAGCCACCCTAATCTGGTGGTCCCAGCGCATACGACCCACGTGGAGTTCCAGGTCTCCGGTAGCCTCTGGAACTGCCGATCTGCGGCAAACAAGGCAGAGTTCATCTCAGCCTATGCCTCCCTCCAGTCCCTCGACTTCTTGGCACTGACGGAAACATGGATCACCACAGATAACACTGCTACTCCTACTGCTCTCTCCTCGTCCGCCCACGTGTTCTCACACACCCCGAGAGCTTCTGGTCAGCGGGGTGGTGGCACCGGGATCCTCATCTCTCCCAAGTGGTCTTTCTCTCTTTCTCCCCTTACCCATCTGTCTATCGCCTCCTTTGAATTTCATGCTGTCACAGTTACCAGCCCTTTCAAGCTTAACATCCTTATCATTTATCGCCCTCCAGGTTCCCTTGGAGAGTTCATCAATGAGCTTGATGCCTTGATAAGCTCCTTTCCTGAGGACGGCTCACCTCTCACAGTTCTGGGCGACTTTAACCTCCCCACGTCTACCTTTGACTCATTCCTCTCTGCCTCCTTCTTTCCACTCCTCTCCTCTTTTGACCTCACCCTCTCACCTTCCCCCCCTACTCACAAGGCAGGCAATACGCTTGACCTCATCTTTACTAGATGCTGTTCTTCCACTAACCTCATTGCAACTCCCCTCCAAGTCTCTGACCACTACCTTGTATCCTTTTCCCTCTCGCTCTCATCCAACACTTCCCACACTGCCCCTACTCGGATGGTATCGCGCCGTCCCAACCTTCGCTCTCTCTCCCCCGCTACTCTTCCATCCTATCATCTCTTCCCTCTGCTCAAACCTTCTCCAACCTATCTCCTGATTCTGCCTCCTCAACCCTCCTCTCCTCCCTTTCTGCATCCTTTGACTCTCTATGTCCCCTATCCTCCAGGCCGGCTCGGTCCTCCCCTCCCGCTCCGTGGCTCGACGACTCATTGCGAGCTCACAGAACAGGGCTCCGGGCAGCCGAGCGGAAATGGAGGAAAACTCGCCTCCCTGCGGACCTGGCATCCTTTCACTCCCTCCTTTCTACATTTTCCTCCTCTGTCTCTGCTGATAAAGCCACTTTCTACCATTCTAAATTCCAAGCATCTGCCTCTAACCCTAGGAAGCTCTTTGCCACCTTCTCCTCCCTCCTGAATCCCCCCCCCCCTCCTCCCTCTCTGCAGATGACTTCGTCAACCATTTTGAAAAGAAGGTCGACGACATCCGATCCTCGTTTGCTAAGTCAAACGACACCGCTGGTTCTGCTCACACTGCCCTACCCTATGCTCTGACCTCTTTCTCCCCTCTCTCTCCAGATGAAATCTCGCGTCTTGTGACGGCCGGCCGCCCAACAACCTGCCCGCTTGACCCTATCCCCTCCTCTCTTCTCCAGACCATTTCCGGAGACCTTCTCCCTTACCTCACCTCGCTCATCAACTCATCCCTGACCGCTGGCTACGTCCCTTCCGTCTTCAAGAGAGCGAGAGTTGCACCCCTTCTGAAAAAACCTACACTCGATCCCTCCGACGTCAACAACTACAGACCAGTATCCCTTCTCTCTTTTCTCTCCAAAACTCTTGAGCGTGCCGTCCTGGGCCAGCTCTACCGCTATCTCTCTCAGAATGACCTTCTTGATCCAAATCAGTCAGGTTTCAAGACTAGTCATTCAACTGAGACTGCTCTTCTCTGTATCACGGAGGCGCTCCGCACTGCTAAAGCTAACTCTCTCTCCTCTGCTCTCATCCTTCTAGATCTATCGGCTGCCTTCGATACTGTGAACCATCAGATCCTCCTCTCCACCCTCTCCGAGTTGGGCATCTCCGGCGCGGCCCACGCTTGGATTGCGTCCTACCTGACAGGTCGCTCCTACCAGGTGGCGTGGCGAGAATCTGTCTCCTCACCACGCGCTCTCACCACTGGTGTCCCCAGGGCTCTGTTCTAGGCCCTCTCTTATTCTCGCTATACACCAAGTCACTTGGCTCTGTCATAACCTCACATGGTCTCTCCTATCATTGCTATGCAGACGACACACAATTAATCTTCTCCTTTCCCCTTCTGATGACCAGGTGGCGAATCGCATCTCTGCATGTCTGGCAGACATATCAGTGTGGATGACGGATCACCACCTCAAGCTGAACCTCAGCAAGACGGAGCTCCTCTTCCTCCCGGGGAAGGACTGCCCGTTCCATGATCTCGCCATCACGGTTGACAACTCCATTGTGTCCTCCTCCCAGAGCGCTAAGAACCTTGGCGTGATCCTGGACAACACCCTGTCGTTCTCAACTAACATCAAGGCGGTGTCCCGTTCCTGTAGGTTCATGCTCTACAACATCCGCAGAGTACGACCCTGCCTCACACAGGAAGCGGCGCAGGTCCTAATCCAGGCACTTGTCATCTCCCGTCTTGATTACTGCAACTCGCTGTTGGCTGGGCTCCCTGCCTGTGCCATTAAACCCCTACAACTCATCCAGAACGCCGCAGCCCGTCTGGTGTTCAACCTTCCCAAGTTCTCTCACGTCACCCCGCTCCTCCGCTCTCTCCACTGGCTTCCAGTTGAAGCTCGCATCCGCTACAAGACCATGGTGCTTGCCTACGGAGCTGTGAGGGGAACGGCACCCCAGTACCTCCAGGCTCTGATCAGGCCCTACACCCAAACAAGGGCACTGCGTTCATCCACCTCTGGCCTGCTCGCCTCCCTACCACTGAGGAAGTACAGTTCCCGCTCAGCCCAGTCAAAACTGTTCGCTGCTCTGGCCCCCCAATGGTGGAACAAACTCCCTCACGACGCCAGGACAGCGGAGTCAATCACCACCTTCCGGAGACACCTGAAACCCCACCTCTTCAAGGAATACCTAGGATAGGGTAAGTAATCCTTCTCACCCCCCCCCCCCTAAAAGATTTAGATGCACTATTGTAAAGTGGCTGTTCCACTGGATGTCTTAAGGTGTATGCACCAATTTGTAAGTCGCTCTGGATAAGAGCGTCTGCTAAATGACTTAAATGTAATGTAAAATGTAAGAAGGCCGTTTTCAGAGCAGCGTAGTCGTCGACGCCCGCCACTGCCAAGTCCCTCTAGGCTTCTCCAGTCAGAAAGGGGGCCACTTTGCCAGCCTAGTCCTCCTTGGGCCATCAATCTCTCTCGCTCTCTGCGATGCGCTCAAAAACCTCTAGATACGCTTCCAAGTTAGCTTGGTGAGGACCTTTGCCTGGTTCCGTCTTTCGGTCCGGCCGAACCGTGGCTTGGCTAAGTTGTGTGACGGCCTCCTGAAGGGGCTCACCTCTCTAGCCCTCTGGAGCTGACCAAGATCTGCTCTTACCATTGTAGCTCCCTGCAGGCCCCCGGGGTTGCCACAGGGGCAAAATGTGTTGAGCACATACAAACAACCACTTCCAACTGTTTATATTCTTAATAACCCCACCTACCTACCCCACCACTCAAATACACACACACACACACACACACACACACACACACACACACACACACACACACACACACACACACACACACACACACACACACACACACACACACACACACACACACACACACACACACACACACACACACACTCACACACACGCTCACAGACACGCTCACACTAACTCACACTCACCTCCCCCTCAGGGGGTTAAAAAGGTTTGGCATGGGCCCTCAAATCCTCAAAATGTTCCACAACTGTACTGTATACCATTGACAGCATCTTGACTGGCTGCATCATTGCTTGGTATGGCAATAGCACTGCCCTCGATCGCATGGCGCTACAGAGGGTGGTGTGGACAGCCCAGTACATCACTGGGGCTGAGCTCTATGCCATCCAGGACCTCTATATCAGGCGGTGTGAAAGGAAGGTCCAGAAAATCGCTAAAGACTCCAACCACCCAAGCCATAGACTGTTCTCTCCGCTTCCATACGGCAAGCGATACCGGTGCAATAAGTCTGACACCAACCGGCTCCTGAACAGCTTCTATCCACCTGCCATAAGACTGCTAAATAGCTAACTATATGGCTGACAAAATGGATATACGGATTATCTGAGTTGACCTTTGTATTTTATTCAGATTTTTTGCTCTGTCTCTATGCAAACTCACAGGGCACTATTTACTACACACACTGATACTCCAACACACATACAAACACTCACTCCATCATTTGCTCACACACACATAATATGCACATACTTGGCTTGGCACCAAAAACTTATACAGAAGCACAATTGAGAGCATTCTGTCGAGCTGTGTCACCGTCTGGGACGGCAACTGCACCACCCGCAACCCCAGGGCTCTCCAGAAGGTGGTGCGGTCTGTCTAACGCATCACCGGGGGGCAAACGATCTGCCCTCCAGGACACCTACAGCACCCGATATCACAGGAAGGACAAAAAGATCATCAAGGACAACAACCACCCAAGTCACTGACTGACTGTTCACTCCGCTACCATCCAGAAGGCGAGGTCAGTACAGGTGCATCAAAGCCAGGACCGAGAGACTGAAAAACAGCTTCTATCTCAAGGCCATCAGACTGTTAAATATCCATCACTAGCACATTAGAGCCTGCTGCCCTCTATACATAAACTTGAAATCACTGGCCACTTTAATAATGAAACACTAGTCACTTTACTAATGTTTACATATTTTGCATTACTCATCTCATATGTATATACTGTATTCTATTCTATACTATTGTATCTTAGGCTATGCTCTGACATTGCTTGTCTAAATGTTTATACATTCTTAATTCCATTCCTTTCCTATAGATTTGTGTGTATTGTTGTCGAAATTGTTAGATATTACTGCACTGTTGGTGCTGGAAACACAAGCATTTCGCTACACCCTGCAATAACATCTGCTAAAGACGTGTTTGTGACCAATAAAATGTGATTTGATTTTTACATTTATACTGACTCTACACACACCCACTCATACACAATCATTACATACTCTGCTACTACTGTGTTTATCATATATCCTGATGCCTAGTCACATTACCCCTATACATATCTACCTCGATCGATCCAGTATCCCTGCACATTGTAAATATTGTACTGGAACTAGTATGCTCACTTACTTTATCGTGTTTTTATTGTTTTATGCTTCATTTGTTTTAGTTCTACCTTGTTATTTTTAGTATCACATTGTTATTGATTGGTGCATTGTTGGGGTTAGAGCATGCAAGAACTGTACTTGTGGATGTGACATGAAAACTTGAAATTTGAAACACACACACACACACGTACCTCCTTGAAATCCTAGGATGACATCACACATTGCGATAACTCAAAGGTTGTGACGTCACACCTCACACATGTTTCGGTGGCCCTTACCTGCCCCCCCACCAACCACATATTTATATATGAGACTCAACACATGCGCTCCACTTCTCTGGCATGTGTTTGTTGGTATAGAACAGAGATTGAGTGTGAGGGGTGCCCTTTTGACTTGGACACGTTGTAATCTTTAACAAAAACAAAGCGCGCCAGGGGCCAGCATCCAACACCCAGCTCAGAACGCCTGCCCAAACAAAATCATATTTTCATTTGGCTTTCTCGGCTTCGATTCCGAGTCCAATTAGCCACAGTCAAGCGGAGAAACGCTCTCCCAAGAGCGTTCTCCCAGTGCTTTTGTTGCTGTGGTGGTTTGGAAATGTTTATTGGCCGCTCTGTTTCCTTCCCTTCTCTACCTCCTGTTATCCTCTCCTCACATATGGTCGGCCCCGGCCTCACTCCTTATTCTTGCCTGCTGGCCGAGGCTTATATGGCTAATTGCGGGCCTGTGACCCATATTGTGCTACCGTCCATCTCAGAAGATGTGTGTCAATCTTCCCCATTCTCCTTTCCTCAGCCCTGGTGGAGGGAAGGCATGTGTAGCCCTACCCTCATCCTGGGTCCTACCAGTCCCATGCCCGGGTAGAGACGCTTACATACAATTGAAGTCGGAAGTGTACATACACCTTAGCCAAATACATTTAAACTCAGTTTTTCATCATTCCAGACATTTAATCCTTGTAAAATCCCATTTTATATGGGATTGAGGTCAGGGCTTTGTGATGGCCACTCCATAACCTTGACTTTGTTGTTCTTAAGGCAGTTTGCCACAACTTTGGAAGTATGCTTGGGGTCATTGTCCATTTGGAAGAGCCATTTGCGACTAAGCTTTAACTTCCTGACTGATGTCTTGAGATGTTGCTTCAATATATCCACATAATTGTCCCTCCTGCAGCAAAGCACCCCCACAACATGATGCTGCCACCCCCGTGCTTAACGGTTGGGATGGTGTTCTTCGGCTTGCAAGCCTCCCCCTTTTTCCTCCAAACATAATGATGGTCATTATGGCCAAAGAGTTATATTTTTGTTTCATCAGACCAGAGGATATTTCTCCAAATAGTACGATCTCCATGTGCAGTTGCAAACCGTAGACTGGCATTTTTATGGCGGTTTTGGAGCAATGGCTTCTTTCTTGCTGAGCAGCCTTTCAGGTTATGTTGATATAGGACTCGTTATACTGTGGATATACATATCTCTAGGAGACAGAACGCGTCTCCTTCCTGAGCGGTATGGCGGCTGCGTGGTCCCATGGTGTTTATAGTTTCGTACTATTGTTTGTACAGATGAACGTGGTACATTCAGGCATTTGGAAATTGCTCCCAAGGACGAACCAGACTTGTGGAGGTCTACATATTTTTTTCTGAGGTCTTGGCTGATTTCCCCATGATCTCAAGCAAAGAGGCACTGAGTTTGAAGGTAGGCCTTGAATTACATCCACAGTTACACCTCCAATTGACTCAAATTATGTCAATTAGCCATTCAGAAGCTTCTATAGCCATGACATAATTTTCTGGAATTTTCCAAGCTGTTTAAAGGCACAGTCAACTTAGTGTATGTAAACTTCTGACCCACTGGAATTGTGATGCAGTGAATTATAAGAGAAATAATCTGTCGGTAAACAATTGTTGGACAAATGACTTGTGTCATGCACAAAGTAGATGTCCTAACCGATTTGCCAAAACTATAGTTTGTTAACAAGAATTTTGTGGAGTGGTTGAAAAATGAGTTTTACTGACGCCCACCTAAGTGTATGTAAACTACCGACTTCAACTGTATGTTAGCATGTTGACGCTAATGTGGGAGGACATCTCCCGGCTCGCCTCTGCTCTCCTCTCCCCTGACCCTGGCTTCCCCTTCCCCGCTGAACATTAGTCTCTCAGCCCTCGTCTGAAACCCTATCCTCCTTCTCCAGCAACTGGCTAAGGAGGATACAAAAAAATGCGTCAGACTGGTTGCTTTCCACGTTCCAGATCTGTGCCAAGCTGCTCCTCTGGTTTCGATTTCTTTTAAGCTATTAGCACTCATGACCTGAGAAGGGTGTGGTCAGTTGAACACAAACATCCCTCTCTAAATACATCTGTCATATTCCATATGTGTCTGACTTGGGGAATAATATCTGTTCCTGGAGCACTTTGACTTGGGGAATAATATCTGTTCCTGGAGCACTTTGACTTGGGGAATAATATCTGCTCCTCAAGCACTTTGACTTGGGGAATAATATCTGCTCCTGGAGCACTTTGACTTGGGGAATAATATCTGCTCCTGGAGCACTTTGACTTGGGGAATAATATCTGCTCCTGGAGCACTTTGACTTGGGGAATAATATCTGTTCCTGGAGCACTTTGACTTGGGGAATAATATCTGTTCCTGGAGCACTTTGACTTGGGGAATAATATCTGTTCCTGGAGCACTTTGACTTGGGGAATAATATCTGCTCCTGGAGCACTTTGACTTGGGGAATAATATCTGCTCCTGGAGCACTTTGACTTGGGGAATAATATCTGCTCCTCGAGCACTTTGACTTGGGGAATAATATCTGTTCCTGGAGCACTTTGACTTGGGGAATAATATCTGTTCCTGGAGCACTTTGACTTGGGGAATAACATCTGCTCCTCAAGCACTTTGACTTGGGGAATAATATCTGCTCCTGGAGCACTTTGACTTGGGGAATAATATCTGCTCCTGGAGCACTTTGACTTGGGGAATAATATCTGCTCCTGGAGCACTTTGACTTGGGGAATAATATCTGCTCCTGGAGCACTTTGACTTGGGGAATAATATCTGCTCCTCAAGCACTTTGACTTGGGGAATAATATCTGCTCCTCAAGCACTTTGACTTGGGGAATAATATCTGTTCCTGGAGCACTTTGACTTGGGGAATAATATCTGTTCCTGGAGCACTTTGACTTGGGGAATAATATCTGTTCCTGGAGCACTTTGACTTGGGGAATAATATCTGCTCCTGGAGCACTTTGACTTGGGGAATAATATCTGCTCCTGGAGCACTTTGACTTGGGGAATAATATCTGCTCCTCAAGCACTTTGACTTGGGGAATAATATCTGCTCCTGGAGCACTTTGACTTGGGGAATAATATCTGTTCCTGGAGCACTTTGACTTGGGGAATAATATCTGCTCCTGGAGCACTTTGACTTGGGACACAGAGGTGAAATTACTGGGGCATAATAGTATCATACGTTTATATAATCCTTGAAAATGGTCAGAATATCATGTATTGCATTAGCAATGTTCTCTCCTCAGTAAATATATCCCTTTTTGGGAAATTACTTGGAAGGCGTCGAGGTTGCTAAGCTATTGCGCAGGAAGCCGACCAGGGGAATTGTAATATGCCAAAGATTGTTTTTGAGGATTGCTTGCCCTTATCTTGATTTGAATAAGCCAACATTGTTCACATGCTAGGTTCACATGCTAGGTTCACATGCTAGGTTCACATGCTAGGTTCACATGCTAGGTTCACATGCTAGGTTCACATGCTAGGTTCACATGCTAGGTCTCCTCAACTTAATTTCCGTTCATGTATTACTAGTTCAGCAGAAGAGAGTCGTTTACTCTTGTAATACAGACAACACTGGCAGACATGCGTATTAGTCAAACATCTTTATATGGTGAAATACAATCTACTTCATTTGCTCTCTGGCAAGACATCAGTTTAGTCTGTGTTGGCAGTTGCTAAGCCATTCAAGTGGTTACCAATCTTTAAAAAACATTCTGGCACAAGCTGAACAATAATGCTGTGCACACTGTTGACATGGGATATTTTACCATTCCATTATACACTTAACAAAAATATAAACACAACATGTAAAGTGTTTCATGAGCTGAAATAAAATATCCCAGAAATGTTCCATACGCACAAAAAGCTTATTTCTCTCAAGTGTTCTGCAGAAATGTGTTTACATTTGTGAGCATTTCTACTTTGCCAAGATAATCCAACCAATTGAAAGGTGTGGCATATCAAGAAGCTGATTAAACAGGATGATCATTACACAGGTGTAACTTGTGCTAGGGACAATAAAAGGACATTCTAAAATGTGCAGTTTTCTCACACAACACAATGCCAAAGATGTCTCACAACGTGTATCCACGCCAGCCCAGGACCTCCACATCCGGCTTCTTCAGCTGTGGGATTGTCTGAGACCAGCCATCCGGACAGTTGATGAAACTATGTCAGAAACAGTCTCAGTAAAACTCATCTGTGTGCTCGTTGTCCTTACCAGGGTCTAGATCAGACTCCAGTTTGGCATCATAATCGACTTCATTGGGCAAATGAGTGCCCATGGTGGCGATGGGGTTATGGTATGGGCAGCCATAAACTACAGACAAAGAAGACAATTGCATTTTATCTATGACGAGATCAAATGAGACCGATTGTTGTGCCATTTATCCGCCGCCATCTCCTCATGTTTCAGCATGATAATGCACGGCCCCATGTGACAAGGATCTGCAAACAATTCTTGTAAGCTGAAAATGTCCCAGCTCTTCCATGGCTTGCATACTCACCAGACATGTCACCCATTGAGCATGTTTGGGATGCTCTGGATCGATATGTACGACAGCGTGTTCCAGGTCCCGCCAATATCCAGCAACTTTGCATAGCCATTGATGAGGAGTGGGACAACATTCCACAGGCCACAACCAACAGCTTGATCAACTCTATGTGAAGGAGAGGTGTCGCACTGCATGAGGCAAATGGTAGTCACACCAGATACTGACTGGTTTTCTGATCCACGGCAACATAGCCTAACAAAAAGTGATTAGCCTGAGAAATTGGCAGCTGAAAGAAGGGCTTAATGGAACATCTCGAGAGAGGAATCGTTAAAAGTTCATTTGAATTATACATTTCTATGTTTCCATGTATATATCAGTTATTTCGCTAAGTTTGGGAGGTGGGAATCAATGGTTATAAAAACCTGTCAGTTCTATAAATATTCACCATACCAGTACGTGCCATGAAACGATCAGGAACCGTCTGTGAATCCAATAAAGTTGATTTGTGGGGACCAAATCTGAGGCTTTTGCACTCTCTCTTTTAAAAGCCAAGGCCCCCATATACTTTCTGCACCTGGTGCTGAGAACCTCAACGGCGGCCCTCGTATTGGGCGTAGTTAAGTTGCTTTAGAGTAGACATATGACGTGCCCAAGGGAAACTGATCGTGTCTGACCTGCCGTACACCCTCGTATTCCCTAGGCCTACCGAGGTCGACGCTAGGTAATTGTAGAGTAATGGCCTGTATAAACGCAGTAACACGGGCAGATGCTTTTGTCAGCATCAATCTATTAAGGTACCACTCATGTACTGCACTTAAGTACCTGTTCTTGAATTACTGGGAAACTTAGTCGGGTGCCAGTAGTTTGAGCTAAAAAGCATGGCATATCTGCTCTCTTGGATAGGGCTTGATTATGGCCGAATATCAATTGTTAGTCATTGGCAAGGGAAATGACAAGCACCCACTTACAAATAGCTTCCACTCGGTTCTCTGTTTTGTATTTACTACAGTTTAACATGATTTGGTCTTCTAAAGTGCTGTAGTATAATAGGTGCCAGTTTTATCATTCAGAATTACGTTGGTCCATAAAACTCATCATAAACACCTAATTTGGTACTTTGGAGTGCCTGGATCCAGTAGGTGTTGGTAGTTGTCTGAGAGTCCAAGTTTTCAGTGAATAAATTAGGACCTTGAGGGAGGCGAGAAAACAGGCTGAATGACGGGTTCTATGGCTCGTATCCACCTCTATGAACAAAGCAATGTTGCTGTTGTGACTTGAGCCTCTAACGTCTCATGTGTGAATTCCTTTGTGCAAATTCTTCTTCCTCTCCTTTTGTGAGCCGGGCCAGACATTCCAAAGAGCTACAAAAACCTCAACTTCCTAATTACCGATATGTGTTTTCATGAGACACATTGAGAGGTACGCTTAGCGTGCAGGTACAGATAAAAGGAGAGAACGACCTTGACAAAGCAAGCCCATTCAGAGAAGAATGATAACAAACACACAGTTCTTTCAAATATATCTGCCTTTACTTGATTCGTGTACTGTACAGCATTTCATTATTATCTGACAGTCACTATTATTCTAAATGACAATAATGGCTATCATTTACTACAAAAAGTTGCATAAATAATTTACATGTGGAAATAAAAAATAAATATGCAGTTCATTTCTTTGAGTCTGCAAGGTTTTTTTTCCTCCCCAACTGCTTTTAGCCAAAAGACCAGACAGGAACAATATGTACAATCAAGCTATACATGACAACTCTACTTATATGACAAAATCCTTTCCAGTTGCTATTTCAAACACACAACTGAACAAGAAGGAAACACTGTCAGTACAGTTTAGAAAACTGAAAATCAGGAAGCGATATGAGAGAATGGAACAATGGAATGTGGACAATAAGTGGAAACGTTATGAGTATTCTTCATGAGATACAGGCCGTAGTACTGAAAGGGTTGAAAAAAGGGAATGGGTTGTCAGCATGGGCAGACTGGGCATCCACAACCTTTTCCTGTCTGTCTTTCTGTCTATTTATGTCTGTCAGCATCCTGCAGGATATCAACAGCCAATATCAAACAATTCAAATTGAGATTCAGTTTATCTATCTTTCCTGTCAGTGCTATTCATAGAATGAGTCACTCTAGGTTCACAATGAACAGAATAGGGACATGACTAGTTGGTCGCCAATGTTATTTGCTGCTAACAAAATAGTTCCAGTCAGTGTGGGTTTAGTGGAGAATGTTGTGCCAGAGGGTAACAACAGGCACAATTACTGGAGCCGCCTCCACACGTGGACCTTTTGTGTGTGTGTGATTCCTGCAAACAGGAACCAGCCATGTCTAGCGGAAATTCTAAACACAGGAATGGGCTCATTTAGTCATTAAGATGAGTCACAGGAATGGGCTCATTTAGTCATTAAGATGAGTCACAGGAATGCCTAGTTGCCTGTTTGACCGAAGGGACCCTGGTCTTGGACTGCTGACACAGCCATTTCCCCTCTCTCACTCTCCCTCTGCCTCTCTCACAGGGGCTCTAGGGCCACTAGGCCAGGGGCCCTAACTGACAGCTCCTGTAAGGCTGCTACGGAGCAAGAGCCCTGGGAGACTCCTGGTGAGTGAGGTGCTGCCTTGGCTGTCATGTGACTGCGTGGTCTGGGGTCAAGGCCAGGGCCTCTCAGGCCTGTCAGCAGCCCACTTCCAGAGCCTGAAGCCCCAGGGCTACCAGGTGCTGCTACGGTACAGTACACACAGCCATGGAAAAGATGGATTAGAACCAGTTACAGCATAGAGACACCTTTCAACCCTATAGGTCTATCAAGCAGTGTAGCCTGCCCGCTGGATGTTTTCACAGGTGGATTTTGAGTTTAGGTGCACCTCTTGCTGTGGCTACGGTAGATTCTACTTGTGCCTGAGTCAGAGGCCGTTATCTATGAACTGGAGTGTGTAATGATAATCTACACTCCAATCCGAGCAGTGTTCCAACTTTCATGACCAGTCACATGGCCTTCCCTGGCATAGTCTGTTGACTCATTTGGTCATGCAAATCAAAGGTTCTGAAATATGTTTGAAAATAGGCTGCAAAATCTATAGTGCCTGTCTGGTGAGAAAAACGCATGTCAAGCCAGTCCAACAAACAGCTTAACAAATCCCTTTTTGTTGAAATGTCTCTTCCTCTCCCTCTTCCAATGAAGGAGCCATGTTGGGTTGTGTGTAACATGTGCGTGTGTATGAGTGAGCGTGCTACTTTGGTCTCTGCATTTGTACGGAAGAAGGAAAGGAATCCTCAGTAGGAGTTGCTGACCAGCGTCGGGGTGTTGCTCTTGCTCTGACTCCCGGGAGGCCGGGTGCGTTTCTTGTTGCGTCGGGGCTCGGGCAAAGAGGAGGCCTCCTTGGCCTCTGACTGGTTGTGGTGGCGGCTATAGCGCTTGCACTTGCAGGAGGTGACCACGCGGATTTTGTAAGTCCGGCTGTTGCCGTTGGGGCACTGCAGCTGCACCCGCTGGGTTCGGGAGTGGGCCGGGATGCAGCGGTAGTCGGAAGCGCTGCTCCGCCACCATTTGCCGCGCACGATAGAGTTGGGTAGGAGGTGGGCAGGCATGCACTGACCCGAGCACACCAGCTCCTTGACGGGCTTGGCACTGCGGCAGGAGCCATCAGTGATGTAACGGGTGGAGCGCAACTCTCTGCAGCTCAGCTCCGAGGCACCTGGGGTGAAGAGGAGGATATCAAGGTTACACAATCTGTGGCATCCCTCCAAAAAACCAAACACTTTGAAGTCGGACCGACTCGAGGGAAACAATCTTCCATTTAACTGTTCAAGAGCAGAGAGCTTGAGAGCTGTGTCTCCAGACTCGAGACGTGCTGAATATGTCAATGACAAAAGTATGTGTGTGTCAGTGTCAAAAGTACGATTCCCACTGTGCGTATAATGTTATTTGTTCATTCTAAGAACTTGGTTTAATTGCATGCGTGGAGCTGGGATGGGAAATGGAATATGAGTCTCAATTTAATTACTCGGAAATGTTCCTAAACTCTTCCTTCCGTTTCACCATTCAGAAAAACATAACATTTAGAATTTCTTAACGCAGAGAGTACTTTTTATAAAAAAAATGTAATGGTAATTAAATAGATGCAATGTTGATATACAAATCCAATTCAAAACCAATGTTGTCCCCATGTTTGGTTAAGGGCTCAGTATAAGGGGGGGAAATAAGTTGCAACTGAACACTAACGTTGATGCATGATCTGATAATGACTGTTGCCTGACAATGAGGTTGGATGTGGAATTCCAGCTGGCAGCAATCAGCTGATAGTAAATCCAGACCAGAATGCTATTAAACAGCTCAATCAAACATAATGGAGATTTAAATCGGAAACAAAAGCTGGCATACACAAAACAGGCCCTCCGGAAAAAGGATGTGAAGATTTGCAACTTTCTCTAAATGCTTGTTGTCATTCCTAAATACAACATTTGACAATTGGAAATGAGACGAATGAACCAAACGGTTTGAGAAAGCATATTCAGTGCATAATTGGTCATTCAATATGTTGGCCATGGCCTTTTTAACAGCCCTATGCAAGAGTTATTGTCCTCTTTTTTCCTTTTTTACATGTGGCATGTAGAATGGCAGAGGACATGTCGGTTTAAGAAATTATACACCCTGAGATGCATCTGTTTTCTTCTGTGGCTTTTCTATTGCAAAAAAAGGCAATAAAAAAGGATTCATGGAAGGATGACTTTTTTCTCCCCTCAGAGAACCTGATCTGGTGTTATTTTGTGGCTCGGCTGGTCGGGCGGCCACAGCATAAGATCTCTCCCCTGTTCTCAGGTCTCTCCCAGTGTGCTGACTGCTGGGCCTAGGGACCAGGGGATGGACTGTCATGGAGGGGAGCCAGACAGAGGTCACCCTCTCTGCCTCAATGACCCCACTGGGACCATGGGAAGAATCATGGGAAGATATGGTACTCCCAGAGGAAGGCAGATAGGCCTATGAGAAAGACCCCTATCGCATATGATATGACCCAATAGATGATTATTTCTCTCTCTCGGTTGATGGATGTTGATCAGTATAAGAGGAGATTTAAAAAGACACGTGTTCTTCCAACCCCCACCTCAAAGCTACAGGTGTAGGATCTTAATCTGATTGCCCTGGTGCAAAGAAATGTTATATGTACGGTGTATTTGAGGTTTAAAAAGCATTCTGAAGTTTATCATTTCCACTTTGACATTTCTGACTTGACTTCCCCTTACGAAGAATATATCAAGACCTACAAAAGTTTTAATGAATTATAATCTACATAATAAATGGCATTTCCTGTTGGTGCAGGTTCATTTCCCTTCTGTAGCAAACGGTCTCAAATTAATATCCTGCAGATGTATCTGTTGTTTATCAATTTCAAGTATTATGTTAAATGTATCTCATCCATCATTACAGTATTTTATATCCTAATCACAACATTTGTCATTTGTACTCTATGTACGACTCTTTTAGATTTGGAATGACATGATTAGATTCGGGGGAAAACTTGGAAAGAACGCCATTGTGCATCTTGAATCCATGAGACAAGGCAATCAGAGATATTTCCTCTGTAAAAAAATCTGCATGACTACAGCATAACCTGTACTGGCCACAGGTGGGACTCAATTATCTATCACAGTGTTGCAATTTCAAATACCTTGAAGAAATCCCCTAAGAGCAAAAACTCTATTTTCTATTTGGACACATGATGTTGCAATTAAATAGTTATGACATAGGCAGACCTGAACTAATTCGTTGTATAAAAGAGAGGGAAATAGCACCAAGGATAGAGTGAAAAACCCTGATCTCTCATAAGTGCAGCTCTTCAGATCGTGTGAGGTTGAAACCACGGGCATATTATGTGTCTGTGACATATTGCCCTATCAGCCTTGGCATAGCATTCATCTAACCGCAATCCGGCTTGCTCCATTGAACAGTACAGATGTTCCAGTCTAATGCATCAGCAGGGAAAGCTGCAATTTAAAACAGCCACTAAAGGTTGAGGCATTACTCATGATATTGCTATTAACTATTCTACATACAGAAAGTAGCACTTCTCGGCACGTTCATAAATGAAACATTATAGGATATTCTGGGTGGTCTTTGGAGGGTTTCTTGCCTTAATGATTTACATAAACCACACAGGTGAGGTTTCATTATTCTCCAGAGACTATAGGCTACATTGATATTTTAATCGACACCTTGCGCATTTTTTTTATGATTAAAAGGACGTGTGTGGTCTTGCACATTGACAGAAACAAATGAACCCGTGCCTAAAGGATGAGACGCTATGCTGGGAAATATGTGTGTGGGGAAATGAGCAGTTCGCGCCCTTTGGACAGTGGTCCTTCTGTGGCTCAGTTGGTAGAGCATGGCGCTTGTAACGCCAGGGTAGTGGGTTCGATTCCCGGGACCACCCATACGTAGAATGTATGCACACATGACTGTAAGTCGCTTTGGATAAAAGCGTCAGCTAAATGGCATATATATTTATATTTATATTTATTTTATATATGCTCACCGTCCAAAAGCTCATTGCTTGAGAAATAATGCCTTATCTATCTCAGATGCGTAACATTACAGATTCTTAGATATTGTCGAAACGTTTACCACAAATTGAAAACTATTTTTTTTCACTAAGTGACTGCGCACATTATGCACGAGAGCATATTGTGAATTCATGTCAATGAGATATTAGCACTCTTCCACGCAGTTTATTTTAAACTCCTCGATTTGATATAAGTATCCTACGAATACATCCTAACTATGTGTTAGAGTAAAATTCGAAGGACATATTTGTTAGATTGATTAAGCAATATCCCAACGTATTCAATTAAGTTGATGAAAGATGATCCATACAGATAAATAGTTTCTCTATACCAATCTCACATTGTAGGCTACGAGTGTTTCACAAATAAAGCAAGTCATTATTACAAGTATTCATAATGCGCCTTGAATATGGACATCCTATATTCCTTCTTGCTATGTCGGCTACCAGATTCCGTAAAAATAAATACTCACTATAGGAGGCTGTGTTTGCTGATGACCTCCTTCCCCCGTGTTTTGGTCGATTCATTGTATTATTGTTATTATTAGAAGCCAGTGGTATTGGTTCCTCGGGAGGCTGTATGTTTTCAGTATATTCTGGTACGATCTCTGTAGCATCGTTTTTTAGCACCCTCCACCCTTGCACGAAGGTACAACATCCCTGTAGCAGCAGCAGCACGGTGCTGGAGACAAGGAGCGCGAGAGACACCTGCATGCTTATCGATCTGCGGAGCTGGAATAAACTATGTGTAACATGCGCTCTGTGGCAAGTTGACCAATTCCACCCATACAAGAAACGTTGACGCTATTTAAGTACCCCAGCGTTCGTCAAAACTGACAATTAAGTGCTTACACGAAGTGGGAGGGGTCCTGCCCCAGGCAAATTCATTGAAACTGGAGAGGTGCATGTGTGCGCGCCAAGTGAGGTGCGTGCGGGTTTGGGGTTCGTTGGTTTGAGGGAGACAGCGCATCTAGTTCCAGTATTGCCGCATTTTTCCTTCGTGATTCATGCAATATGTACGTGTCTCTAAAATATTATATTTGTTTTGATGTGGTTTTGTTTGGAGTGATACAGGGCGCAGTCTCGATGACCATTGAGTGATGTTTCATGGCAAGGCTGGTTCCTTCTCCATCATAGACAATGTGTTTGATAGCTGGCGCAATTTTGTGTTGTAAAAAAATATGCAAAATTGTGAAATTCGTACACGTTGACAGATCGCAGCAGTCTATTTGCAATATTACTTGTTTGTTTTAAAGTATTTATTTTATTGTCGTTTATTGTATGCTCGTGTATTCTGCTTTTGAGTTCGACTATTGACTAACTTCAAACATGTATTACAGTCATAGAACACTGAAAAAGTATCTATAGAAATGTAACACCATTCATCATCAAACAATCTCATTAATTCATTTTCACTCATTTTTTTTATTAACTGAGAATGACACATGGAGTCCCATCCTGGTTTCAATAAGATAATTAGGATGGAAAAAAATGGACCCAGAAAATTCTTGGCATCCTTGAAAATCACAGCCTTTGGATTTGCAGAGGTGTCATGCCCATATGGGGCACAAGGGCACCTGCTGCTTGATATTTTGTTTATGTAATTAAAAATAATATATAGCCTGTATTTTTTTTATTTTTTTTTAAATACATTTTTCAGATGTTAAATTATTTACTTAACTTCATTTTGAAGAGCACATTTTATCATAATGATTTATATATATAATAAAAGATCTGTCAGTGGTGTTTTGCAGAGGGGGCACACTACCTGGACCAGGCAAGGAGTAACCCCCTATTCTCCCTAGTAAATGGTTCTTTCCAAGATGCACCATGGAGCAAAGATATGTTAAGGAGGACACTCTAATTCTTGCGGAGAGAGTGACACACACACACACACACACACACACACACACACACACACACACACACACAGCATTTGATTTGATGTTAGCTGCGGGTGATAGGCAAGAGCTACATTACATGACCAAAAGTATATGGACACCTGCTCGTCGAACATCTCATTCCAACATCTTGGGTATTAATATGGAGTTGCTCCCCCTTTTGCTGCTATAACAGCCTCCACCAAACTTTACAGTTGGCACTATGCATTGGGGCAGGTAGCGTTCTCCTGGCATCTGCCAAACCCAGATTTGTCCGTCGGACTGCCAGATGGTAAAGCGTGATTCATCACTCTAGAGAATGCGTTTTCACTGGCAGCAAGCTTTACTCCAGCCGACGCTAGGTATTGCGCATGGTGATCTTAGGCTTGTGTGCGGCTGCTCGGCCATAGAACCCCATTTCAAGAAGCTCCAGACGAACAGTTCTTGTGCTGATGTTGCTTCCAGAGGCAGTTTGGAACTCGGTAGTGAGTGTTGCAACCGGGGACGGACAATTTTTCCACATTACGCACTTCAGCACTCACCGGTACCGTTCTGCGAGCTTGTGTGGGCTACCACTTTGCCATTGTTGTCCTAGACGTTTCCACTTCACAATAACAGCACATACAGTTGACTGGGGCAGCTCTAGCAGGGCAGAAATTTGACAAACAGACTTTTTGGAATGTGGTATCTTATGACAGTACCAAGTTAAAAGTCATCAGTAAGACCATTCTACTGCCAATGTTTGTCTATGGAGATTGCATGGCTTTGTGCTCGATTTTATACACCTGTCAGCAATGGGTAATTTGAAGGGCTGTCCACATGCTTGTCCACATGTATAGTGTATGTAGCCTATTAATTCCTTCTTTAAGAATAAATACAGCAAAAATGTTTTGTTGTTTTTCTGTAATACTCAACCTGGTCTCAGAGCATTATGTATTATTTCATATGTAAATTCGAGACACGTTTGGTATGGTATCTATCAATTTGTGGATGTCCATCACCCATTTCGTATGATATGTTACGAATTACAATTGTATTATATGTTACACATTCTTTAAATGTACAAAATGTTACAAATTTGAAAAGTGTACAATATATTACAAATATGCAAAAACATATATGTTACGAATTCTAGCTGGGTGGCTAGGTGGCTAATGTTAGCTAGCTCGCTAACGTTAGCTAGGCTAGGGGTTATGGTTAAAGTAGGTTTCAATTTATGAGTCAGGTTAAAGGGTTAAGGTTAGGGGATGGGTTAGCTAAAAGGGTTGAGGTTAGGGTTAGGTGAAGGGTTAGCTAACATGCTAAGTAGTTGTAATGTAGCTAAAATGTAGTAAGTAGTTGAAAAGTTGCTAATGAGTTAAAATGCTAAAGTTGTCTATGATGAGATTCAAACTCGTAACCTTTGGGTTGCTAGACTATTGTGTTATATGCCCACCCATCCACCCTGACCAAGTAACCATCTGTCTTATGTAACCATACCAAACGTAACATATCATACTAAATGGAGTGTCTCGGATTTACAGTATGTATAGAATAATATAAAATGCTTAGAGACCAGGTTATAATACTAGCCACCTGGCAATTTTTGTTAAGTTGGCTTTAGCTAGCCAGCTAGATCAGTTCCCAATCTCCCAACCTCATAACTCGCTACCAAGCCATTTCAGGCTATCAATCAAGCTAGTGTAGTTTGTCTTACTATCTTAGCTGGCATGCCTGCTTTCGAAAGTACTAAAATTGCTTTAATTCTTGGGTTATACTGTATGTGGCAGTTGTACTAAACTCCTAAGGCAGAATAATGGGTGCATGACGACCCTGATTGGAGTCGGAGGCTCAATTGTACAAATACTGCCCTCTTGAGGGACAATAACCAAATAAACTGTTCAGAGGAAGCAGATAGGATTATGACTGCCCTCTGATCAAACTGAAATGTTGTCCTATTGGAGTCATTTTAAGAACACAGCAGACATGCACAGACAGGCCAACCAGGGTGTGTTGCATGAAAAATTATACTTTTACACACATTCATAAAATAGTACTGTTCATGACACATTGTCTCCTCTCTTACTCATTTTGGGAACTGAGCAATGGTCATAATGAGATGTTTGATGGTTTCCTTCTAGCTTCAGGCCTATTGAAACCCTAAATCAGGGTTGGAATAAAGGGAGCCATCCAACCGGCTTCAAAACCATGCCAATAACGATCAAGGATGAAGATGATTCATTATTGTTGAAATGCTCCTTTCAGGGGCCACAACAAACAAACAGCCTAAAACCTGTCAAAAATGAGAGATCATTATCGTTTTTGATGAACTTCTAACTTTGGCACAGTGATTTAGTGGACTGGACACCACTCTCCAGAAGACTCTGTCCATGTGTTTCCATGTCTTCCCTTCTGTCGTCACGCTGGTGAAGAACGGTCCCGTGTTCACCCCAGAGCCAACTCTGATTACTACCTTGCCTCCGTCCCTGCTGCTCACAGTCCTCATTTAGATCTCTCTGGCTTTCTGAATAGAACACCCGGGCTCCAGTGCTTTTTTACTGGTTTATCGATAGCAGCCGAGGACCTGAATAACAATCAGATGCTCTCCAGATTGTGGGCTGCCAGCAGCGATAAAGGATGGGTGGATATTTTATTTTATCGGAGACGAAGAAACCATGTCTGAGCCACATAAACAAAACATTTAGCAGCTCAGGACTCAACCTGGTCTCATAGACTAGACATAACATAGTAAACGTAAATCCAAGACACTCAAATTAGTATGCTATGTTTGGTATGGTTACATAAGACAGAAGGTTACTTAAGGCAAAAAAACGAAAGTAGGGTGGTTGGTCGGGGTGGACGTATAAGGTTGCGAGTTCGAATCTCATTACAGACAACTTTAGCATTTTAGCTAATTAGCAACTTTTCAAGTATTTACTACTTTTCAGCTACTTTTCAACTACTTAGCATGTTACTCAACCCTTCCTCTAACCCTAACCTTAACCCTTTTAGCTAACCCTAACTTTAACCCTTTAACTTAAATTAAAGGGTTAAGTTTAGGAGTTAACTCCTAATCTTAACCAACCTTAACCCTAACTAACGTTAGCCACCTAGCTAACGTTAGCCACCTAGCTGAAATTCGTAACATATAGTACATTTGCAAATTCGCAACATATAATATGAATTGTCATTCGTAACATACCATACGAAATGGGTGATGGACATCCACAAATTAATGCATACCATATGAAACGTAACACATCATACTAAGTGTCTCGGATTTGGATACAGATTAATACGAAATTCTATGAAACCAGGTTGCAGCAGCCAGGACTGGAGGACTGGGTGTTGGGAAACAGTGATTCAAGATGCTAACTACTTGACCACACATGTTTGAAAAATATGTTTATTTCAGATGCAGTATAATGGGTGAAAATAGTTGTAAATGGTGCGTGAAATCGTAAATGTCTGTTTTGCAATTCATTTTGCCCAAATTCTTAATTGTTTACATTTTTCGTCATTGTTTAAGTCAGTCAACAACGTGTCGTCTGTAGTTCTGCAGAGTATCAACAAAACCTCTCATATCTGGCATCTTCCCCTAAATACACCCTGCTGGCGTGATATCTATCTTAATAGTTTCCATTGGAGAGGGTCATATAGAGTGCAAAATGGAAAGAACATAAAATGCAGGCAAACATGTTGATGGAACAATATACTGTATACTGTATCACCATGCATTCATGTCCCTCTGTTAACATAATATGACAACTGCATAGGACTGTACTTGAGGACGGGAGTGTCCAAGCAACTGAAAAGACAAGAAGAGTGCACTAAATCTACTCAATTTAATGGAGGGACCCTGATAACCACAAATTGAAAGAGATATTGTAGGAATCTGTCTATAGTTGGGGACTCCCGAGTGGTGCAGCGGTCTAAGGCACTGGATCTCAGTGCAAGAGGCATCACTACAGACACCCTGGTTCGAATCCAGGCTGTATCACAACCAGCTGTGATTAGGAGTCCCATAGGGCGGCGTGCTGTTGGCTCAACGTCGTCCGGGTTTGGCCGGTATAGGCCGTCATTGAAAATGAGAATTTGTTCTTAACTGACTTGCCAAGTGAAATATATTTGTCTTTTTTTTTTCAGTTGCTTTGGAGAGGAGATATTGGATACATGGAAACATTTAACAATGTGTATTAGCTAAAGCTACTTGGGGAAAAATGATCAATCCCTGCATGTTTAAAAGCAATGCATTATTGGCAGGTGTTCTGCACTGTATCACAGTGTATATTTTACAGGGCAGGAATGCTTTGCTTTGCTTTCAAACAGTCCAGGCACTTGATTTATTATCCATTCATATAAACACAATTAATTCTAAACTGCTTCTGCACATTGTCACACAATGAAAAGGATTGATCAACATACATTATAATGTTGCACTCTCCACAAAACAGAGTGCAACACAGGACATTTTCTATCTAGGAAATGCTTTATGATATACATTTTCACCCTGCCTCTATAGCTGAAGCTAAACTAACTGTGTGAAAATCCTCTGCTATTTCAACGGCGAAGCTAGAATATCAACCATTTGTCATGACAGGAATTGTTGAGCTTTACGCCACCCATCTCCCATTTACTCGCGACGCATGACGCATGTGACAAGGACTACAGACTATCAAGGACTACAAGGCAAATCTAGCTGTGTGGTGCCCACCGAAGCCTCCCTCCCAGACGAGTTTAACACATTCTATGCTCACCTCGAGGCAGACAGTACCAAGCCATCCAGTAAGACTCTCGCTGCTCTGGGCGACTAGGTGCTTTCGCTCTCCTAGGCTGACGTGAGGAAAACTCTCAAAAGCCGCTGGCCCAGATGGCATCCCTGGCTGGGTCCTCAGAGTGTATGCTGACCAGCAGTCGGGCGTCTTCAGACATCTTCATCCTGTCCCAGGCTGTAGTCCCCACTTGCTTCAAGGAGACCACCATCATCCCATTGCCCTAGAAAACCAAGGTGCCCAAATGACTATCGCCCCATCAAACTCACCGTGGTCATCATAAAGTGCTTCGAGAGGCTGTTTGTGGTCTACATCAAGGCCAGCATGCCAGGCACACTGGACCCACTCCAATTTGCCTACCACTGTGGACCAACAGATCCACAGAAGATCCAATTTTCATCGCTATTCACACGGACGTAACACATCTAGACAAGAGGAACACCTGTGAGAATCCTGTTCATTGACTACAGCAGCTTTCAACACTATTGTTCCCTCCAAGCTCTTCATCAAGCTCAGAGGCCTGTGTCTGGACACCACCCTCTGCAACTGGATCCTGGACTTCCTGACTGGCAGACCACAGGCTATGAGGATTGGCAACAACATCCCCTCCACAGTGACTCTTAACACAGGGGTGTGTCCTCAGGCCTCTGCTGTACTCCCTGTTCACCAATGACTGCGTGGCTTTGCACGACACCAGCTCCACCATAAAGTTTGCAGACAAAACCACGGTTGTAGGCCTGATAACCAACAATGACGAGCCAGCCTATAGGGAGGAGGTAAGTGAACTGGCATTGTGGTGCCAGTTCACTTACCTCTCCCTCAACATCAGCAAAACAAAAGAGTTGGTTGTTGACTTCAGGAAGCAGAGGAGAGAACCTGGCCCGATCCACATCAACGGGACTGGAGTAGAGAGTCAGCAGTTTTATGTTCCTTGG
Organism: Oncorhynchus keta; assembly: GCF_023373465.1. NCBI lineage: Eukaryota > Metazoa > Chordata > Actinopteri > Salmoniformes > Salmonidae > Oncorhynchus > Oncorhynchus keta. The sequence continues at coordinate 41,167,686 of NC_068444.1, read as the reverse complement.
CGTCCATATCACAGAGGACTTGACATGGTCGAACATCAACACCACTCTTATCAAGAGGGTTGCATCACCGACTCTACTTCCTAAGGTGGCTGAAGTAACCTGGCATGCCACCCCGGGTCCTTTCCAAATAATACCGCAGCACCATCGAGAGCGCCCTTACCGGTTGCATCACGGCCTGGTATGGGAATTGCTTCGTCGATGACTGCAAGGCCCTCCAGTGGGTGGTGAAGATGGGCCAGTACATCACTGGGACCGTGCTCCCATCCATCCAGGACATTTACTCAAAATGTTGCCTGTGGAAGGCCTGCAGCATCATCAAGGTGCCCACACACCCTAGCCACGAAGTGTTCACTCCCTTACTGTCGGGCAGTTTGTATCGGAGCATGACGTCTGATAACAACAGGTTCAAAGACAGTTTCTATTTACAAGCATTAGACTGTTCAACACTTTAACTGGACAGACCACCTGCTCTGATTCTCCACACCTTAGCAAACACACACACACACACACACACGTGTGTTGTGTATCTCTCAGCTCTATCCTCTACTAGGCCTAAAACCTAATGCTGCATATTCTCGTAGGTAGACGGTAGTCTCATTCTATGCCCTGGCAAACAAGGCTAAGTGGACACCAGCAGGAGCACATAACATTCTTTATCTCTTGTCCCAATGCTTTCTAAACTGAGCCTTCATCTAAATCTGCTCCGTACACCAAAGCAGGCATGAGCCATGTGGTGGGAACTGTGGGAACCTCGACTGCGGCTTGACTGGGGAGCCTGAACCATGTGCTAACCAGTTGCGCTACCCAGCATGCCGCTCACCATGCCGCCTGCCGCAGGTGCTATTCTTAGCTGCCAAAGTAATTACCCAACAAATCAAATTATTCACTGCCAACGTGAAGGCTTTCTCTGGAGCGTTTTACAAGAAGCTCTAACATAGCGGTAGATTACGAGGCAAGGGAACAAAATTCTAGCTTCTTTCTCCTATCCTTGACTGACCTCTCACCAAATACACATGGCTGACGCCAGGAGGAGAAATCTCTGATGGGATATTTTGGAGGAGAGCAGGGGGTTTTGCACACAACATTAGTGGTTATGAAAACCAAACGTTATGGTCCTTTTCCCAAAAAACATCCAATATCAACTGTCTGTCCAACATCCCTTTCTTTTCTCCGCAGGCCGTCATGTTTCTCCTGATTGTCTTTGGTCGCTGCTCCACTTTGTTATAATCCAGATTGCTACTTTTGAAATGCTTTTATCAAATGGGGGCCAGGATTGCCAACAGAGATTCAACAGAGTATTGTTTCCCATACCTTAAAATGACCTCTTAATTGGTTTGGCAATGTCAGTCTTCTCTGTGACCTAGGTTTTGATATTCCTTGCCCGCGTCAACCTGTCAGGAAACATGGTATACGCCCAAACCCAACTTGAGAAAACATAAGTACTAGCAGCATGGCCCACCCATATCTAAACTATAGGAAGCTTGATACATATTGATGACTGAGAACCCAGAGAAAGGCAACACATTCCAATGGAGTGTGATAATCTCCCAGAATACCGAGTGAGGTGTTCTAATTAGCCATGAAAGCATAAACAACCAACCTTCAGCTGCTGAACAGACAAGAACTGACATCCACACACAGGGTGTAAAAACATTCTTAGAGCCGTTCAGGACTAGCAAAACGAGGTAGGAAACGCGAAAATAATCTCCAGCTCTGGCATCTAATGCAATAAAGACCAATTATAAGCAGAGATTGTCTCATAAAGGTAGCTGTGGAGCGTCGCAGATAAGTAGCCGTTCCCTTTGGCCACCCAGCCTGCTAGCTTCCAGAAAACACTACCCATCTCCCAAAACTCAAACACTGCCTATCCATTGCTGACAGTAGTGTGAAAACAAACGTGTTGCGGAGAGAAACAGATGAACCCTACATTCCTAAGTTAGATGGTATATCCCTGTGTTTACCTCCACACTTGGGGGTTTTCATTCAGCAATGTGGGCGTTCACGGGTTGGCTATGTGATAATAGAGATTGATAAGATATATATGGTCATGGTAAAATAGTACATGTATGAATAAATAAAAATGTCTCCCTGTTCATGCTCTGAATATTGATACTGTATTTCTTGCAAGGATTTTGCCTGTTGCCATGTGGTTCTGGGTGGTCGTTTCCCACAGCCAGTGGCAATAATAGGGTGCAAATACAGGCCATATTTATGTTATATACCCTGAAGTATATTTGGTCATTTTCTTTCAGATGTACTGTGTATGGCGCTAACAAAATGTTCCTGTCAAGCTACAGTACCTTTGAATCCAGGTTGTTATGTGGGTGGTACACAGTCACACAAAGCCATCCAGAGTAAATGAAAGTAAGTAGCACTCAATATCACGTTGCACAATTGATATCCAAAACACATGCTATTTAAGGCTAACCACCTTGGCAGGAAGACATATAAGCCCTATGTGGAGCGTCACCAATATCACCCCAGTTTCCTCTGTTATGACTTGTTATTACTATACCGTAGCAAGCGTTTCATGCGGATGTTAGGCCTGTGGATAATTTGACCACATTATGTTTCACATTCCGCAATATTAATAATAATTGAGATGATTATTTTTTTACATTCAACATCACTCAGTCAAGGGAAATATAGTTCTCTTTCTAATAAAGATATCAACATATGTTTCAGGATGTTGTGTATCCCTGGAAATAATCAGAATTCAAGTAAACTTTACAGTTTTGAAAACATAGTCCAGAAAAAGTGGCACGACTTACCGCTGGTATGGGGTAACTGGAGCCGCTGGACAGGGTAAGTTAAGCCACCGACAAATATCTGTACTGAATGAAATATTACCACTACCTTTTAAAAATCATGTCCATTTGTTTTCTCCCGAACACAATTCAACACAATCACTTGTTTTGTCTTTTAATAATCGTATGCATCTTTTAAGGCTTAACACATCACAAACACTTTGTACTTTATTAAACAATTTTAACAACGTCCAAGCCCTGCTGTTACCTCATATCCCAGCGATAATACCTTGCATTACACCTACAGTACAAGAATGCACTTTCCTGCTAGGTTTAGGACATCATATTGAAGTTTACGGAGACCCCCCCGACAGTCTCCAGGATCTATTCTAGGGAGGCTAGGGTCAGTCTGTCATATCTGGTGTCCTTGTGTGAATCTAAGTAGGCTCCCTCTAATTCTCACTCCCTCCCCTCCCCGAGCCCTAGAATCATGCTTTAGGACTACGTGGCCTGATGACTCCTGCCTGTCCCCAGTCCACCTGGTCGTGCTGCTGCTCCAGTTTCAAATGTTCAACTGACTGCAGCTAGGGAACCTGACCTGTTCACCAGACGCGCTACCTTGGCTCGACTTACCCATTTGGAACAACTTACCACACCCTCCCCTACAGGTAACAAGGTGATTCACATCACAAAATAATACAATTAAAGTATAAACAAATAAACAAAGACAGGAGGATGGAGAACGAAAAAAAAAGATAGCTAATTATACATTGAAATCATACATTAATAGTTTATTTTTTCAAAGTGTGTTCAGGGGGGATTTAAAAAGAGGCACTGAATCTGCAAGTCTGATCTCATCTGGCAGATCATTTCAAAGCCTAGGGGCCCTAATGGCAAATGCCCGGTCTCCTTTTGTTTTCAACCTACACTTTGGATTTGCAAACAGTGCCCAGGCAGAGGATCTCAGGCTGTCCTATAATGAGGGAGATAAAGGGAGATAAAATGTCTGCGATACAGGATGAGGATAAAACCAATAATGAACTGATCCCTTATTAAATAAATCCATCATTATTACTGTCTGACACTATTATTACTATTACTCTGCATGTTTCCCAACTCAAATGAAAACCTTCGGAAAGAATAACAGACATTCCGCAGCAGGCAAGCTGGAGTTATACACTCCCCATCGCTTTCCCTCAAAGGTCAGAAAAATGAAAATGTTTTTTTTTTGTTCTTTTTTTTTTGTGCGTGGTGGGGGGGGGCATTAAATATGTTATGCTCTCACCGCCAACTCTTAAAGGGATGGGTAGTTCTAAAGAGCTTGGCGGCCATCTTGTGTCAAGCATGACATGACAGTTTCTTCTTTCTCCTTAATAAACATCAGAAAGGCGTGCTTGGCTCGGCTCCACAGCACTGTAAAACAACAGAGCAGGAGGAGATGAAAAGAGCAACACCACCACGGGCACAGGCGCTTGGAAGAGGATCTGAGGGCCATCCATTCCAAACCCCATTCTATCTGATATTTCCCAATAATTAGCGCTGCGCCACAGATGTTCCCCCTCTTCCCTCCCTCTATTCCACCTCACCGCCCTGTTTTTTTTGTTTTTGTGAAATGAGCGCGGTGGAGTATTAGGACAAGGAGTTAAGGGGAGCATCATGTGCTTTTAATTTGATAAAGTCATTAAAAAGAGGATAAAGATGAAAGCGGAAAGGCCTACATTAAAAAGACATGTAAAGAATTGCAAAATAACCTACAATATCGCTGCAGAGATGGAATTCAGATCCGAGCCGCTCGATGTTGGATGAACCCAAACATATTGATTTCACCCAGAACGCAGTTAATTTTGAACTTAAAAATTTGCCTTCTGGTATTTTGACATAATAAACCCTGAGAGGAAAGGGATAAATTAGTCGACTAGCATTATTAAACCGATAATATCTGCTTTACATATGACTAGTACACTACACCACTGAAGCATCTCCTTCCGAAGCTAATAAATATTCACATAAAATTTGAGTGCTAGTTTCAACACATGCTGGATTATGCACTGTGTTGTCGCTGATGTAATGACAGCTCTGTAAGAGAGAATGGTTCTGTTGACATCACTCAGATTACAGGAAGACAAGTCTCTCTCTTCCAGCATTCTGACACATCCTCAGAGTAACTGACCGTTTCCCTAATATAGCGAAGGAATGAGGCCATTCTCACTTCCAACTGTGCTACATATCCCTTAGAAAGACGTCCGCCTTGAATCCTCTGCCATCCCCACAACACAGCATAGACACTTCCTATCGGAGAATCCCACTAGCTGCAGATAGCTGAAGTAAATGACACGTCATCATGCTAAGCCAAGCTCGATTATTGATGAGATTCCGGATACAGCGATCCTGGATTAACACTGAGCCGCAGAGATCTAGGGACCCATAGCCTGCTACATCCAACACATAATCCTTCCACTTTACCTCTGCTCCCCCGCCCGCTTCTCCAGCAGAGGCCCTGGATATGACAAAGCAGGGAGGAGACCCCTGGATCTCGGGTGCCCCTGGGGAGCGTTACAGCTGGGCTACAGTAATTGCAAAGTGCAAGGGGCCGTGGTGAGAGCGGGGAGTCAATGCAGAATCAGTATCGGGCCTTTCCGATAGTCCTCGTGGACACATGCTGTTTGAGAGGGTCCATCCCCGAGCCAGGTGTGTGCCACTTCAAAGTTGTAAAACCTAAAAGAGCATTTAGATCAAATCAGGGAGACGTGGCTGCTGGTTCGATGTGTGAAAAGGAGAGAGAGTGAGAGAGAGAGAGAGCAAGAGATAGATTTCAACAGGGCTCTCCAGAGGAGTGTGTCTCCATCTAATGGTCAGGTGATACAATGCCATTCAGGAGATAGAATACAGAGAGGATGTGACATTGGATTAGTGTCACCCATAGACTTAGTTAGACGACTAATCTTTGTATTTGTCCCATTATGGCGTCTTTGAGAGCACGGGCAGTGTCATCGAGGCCATCTCCATCCTTCCTTAACCCATCCGAAGTCCCACCCAGTTGAATGGTGGAAAGTCTCAATTGCACTGTCCACGCAAAAAAATGTTTTTTTTTCCAAGTAAAGATCTCTATCCATCTCTATGGTGTCACCTCACCCACCAGCCTTATCTGACGCTTGCCTGACGACTCACCATGAATTTAATTCCGCTGCTCTATTGATTGCTACATACATTCAGTCTGAAACGTCCATCCTAGAAGTCGTTTGCATGACCTCAAAACAAGGGGCATTGTATAAAACAAATTCATCAGCAGTTGGATTGTCTAATTAACAAATCTAACCAATCAGAATATCAAAGATGACAACGTCATCATGTAGGCTGGCTCTGGCTCAACCCATCTGTTTCTGGGACCAATCAGAACTTTCAGAATGAGTCCTCATTCTAGAAATCGTCGGGGACGGAGGAAAATCCAGACTCATTGTGGAAAAGAAACATCAGTTGGCCGGAGCGATGTGGAGGGGGTTAGCCAGGTAAATCTGACGTGACCAATGTGGGGAGCTGTGTTTGTATCACCTTTGAGCATTTGATTGACAGGGAGATGATCACAAAAGGACTCCCCAATAGAAATCTGTATCGCAGCTGTTGCAAACGGTGAAATACAGCCCAATGTTTTCAATGCCAGTCAAAAGTTCATTGTGCTGAAGCGTGGAGTGCAGACTGAGCGAGTACAGTAATGCATTATGGTAGTATTCCTCCTGTCAAATGTGTCAGAGATAGAAGGCTGACAAGTATCACTACATTACTGCAGATATAGACAGGTTTAGAGTGAGCCCACCGGGCACAAACTGGCTGAATCAATGTTTTTTTTCAACATATTTGGTCAATGTATTTTGTCAACGTATTGTAGAAGTAGAAAATAGATTGGATGTGAAAAAAGTAATCAACTGTTGTTTTGAGGGTGAAATTTCAACCACAGGATTATGTCATCATGGAAACCAAATTTCAACATTGACAAACCTTTTCAAAAAAATATGTTGAATTTGTACCTTTGATACAATGGCACATCTTCAACGTTATGTCCACTATCCCCCAAAAATTTTAATAGGTTGGGCAGCAACTCCTACCGGAGAAATGGATCTATCTATAGCTTTCATTTAGTCTCCCATCCGGGTTTTTTACCAAGCCCAGCTATGATATTTGCCACTAACTATTACCAATGTGCTACCGTGAGAATGAGAGATCTCCACTTAAATACGAAATAGATCCAAGTCATTCCAAATGGTAGGTTTAACAGAACAAATTAAATGTGACCCTAGTTTATCACTCAGGCCTATATAGAATGTGCAAAGTCATCAATGGCTATTGTTTCAATTCAAGCCAGAATCCAATAGTAGAGACACTACAAATAGGCCTAGGGTTTCAAGCTCTGGTTGATTTCAAATGTAATGATATTTAGTGATATTGAATTGTGTTTGGTTGTCAACGCAAGCAGATATAAACATTTGAAGGAGATGCATCTTCTGCTTGGATAGTTCCATCTGTGCCACTGACTTATAGGATGTGTTCATACAGTGAAACTGGAGTGCCAGAGTGCGCTATGGGCATTTCGCAAATTCAGATTGTCCGTTAGTAAAAGGACAGCGCTTCGCTCTCTCTGAGCATTCAGAGCGCAGACTGGACGTCTGGCGGAGGGGGTAGGGTTGATCCAAGCGTTCTGACCCCACAACAGCAGTCAAGCACTCAAGCTAACTGGCTAAAGTTGGCTAGCTTGCTAGGCTACTTCAAGACACAAATGAGTGAACACCTCACTCTGACTGTTTTACTCACTCTAGCAAAGGTGCAGAATCTCGAACGGCATTGATCATTTGCACCATGTACTTTTAATGTAATCCCAACTGCAATCCATGGTCATTTGGTTCTGCTTTTAGATGTTAACACAGCACAGTGATAACACATTATTCTAAATATCGGACATTCTATTCCCATTTGAACTTTGCTGCGCTTTTAAATGGTTGAAAGCTTAGTGATATACATTTGGGTGACAACTAAACCAAAAATGTGACTTTGTTTTTCTATTGGAATTTGGTTGTGCTTTTAGATGGTTGAATGCATAGTGAAACAACATTGAAAATTCAACGTGTGGCTTTTTATCCGAAACAAGGCCGTGTGCTGCCCAGCGGGAAGAATCCGCTTTCTGTTTCAAGGCTAAAGACATCAAATATTCTGAAGTAGCTCTCAGGTAAGCACTTCTTTCAACATTCTCTCATGTCCTCCAAAATCTCGTATCACTTGATTTGAACAGTATTTTTCACATGGCCTTCAAGTTTGTATTGCTTGAAGTCTCTGTTTAGGCCAGGCAGTCCTTTGACCGTGGATGTACTCTTGTGATTTGGGACTATTGTGTGCTCGGTTTTTCCTAAATGCATTCTTCTCCTCTGTGGTAATCAACGGCCCATCAAGACAAAGGAAGGGATAGCTTGCAGCATAAGATAGTAATAGAATCTTGTCATGCGAGCAACACCGCTCCACATAAATCATGTGTCCTTCTCATGCATGGATCTACTTGGATGCGCTCTACCAGGAAATCGTGGAATTATGAGAGTATTTTCCCAATGATGTTCTCCCATGTTTACAGTGTAATTGATGGGGCAAATGTCAAACACAACAGAGCAAAACATGAGACATGGAATATCTAAATATGCGCTGTAACTGTCACAGGTCAAGCTAAATGACGGAGATTAGTTTGGAGAAAACAATATGGTAACACTACTTGACACCTAGTGTCGTAACAGCTGACAAACCGGTCATAATATGGTCATAACACTGTCATGACCCATATATTTACATGTGACACAGATCACATAATTTTATGGCTGATTATGGACAGTGTCAAAAACCCACCTTTCCTTTGGTTTTTAAAGTTTCTTAAATCCTTTGTGAATTCTGTAGTCATGGTTGTTAAAATCATATTCTTAATAACTTGCAGAAAAACACACTTTATGACACTGTCAGGAAGCATTGGGACCATCCTGTGCCACTTCACTTTGACTAATAAAATACTCTATAAAAAAATCACAAGACAGATAGGCCTAATCATGTACATGCCCTTATTTCAGTCGTTAGTCAAAAAGGAGGGGCTCCTGAAGTCATTCCAGTCAGCAACGGAGCATTGGGGTAGGTGCATGTCTGACACTGTGCACAATTACAATGATCATTTAATAAAAAGGTCAAAAATCAGAAAACGTTATACAACAGAAAAATTACTGTTGACATGTAGGTTATGGTGGAATAGAATGGAATGTTTCGCCTCGTCTGGTAGGTTGTTTGTTGACACTTATGGAGTCATAACCAGCCATACAAATACACCAAAAAAAGGTCATGATCATATCGTGTCATCATATGACAAGTTGTCAGCCGTTATGACATGGCTGTGACGGTGTCATAACACTAAGTGTCAAGTAAAAGTGTCATCAAAAATACTGCATCATACACGCAAGCTGAAATAAATTGCCATCCACCAAAACAAAAAAGGTTAACATCGTAGCCATTTATTGTTCAACATAACACTTTAAAAACAGGTCAGAAAAAGAACATAGCAATTCAAAATCAAGAGCAATTCAAAATCAAGTGCACTTCAACCAGCAGTCATCTCCATCTGCAAAGGTGCTGTCCTTCCAAACGGTGTGAAGAAAGCACATCTCCAGTGTAAGGCTTTTGGGTGGGAGTCGGTGTCATTACCGTCATGATGCAATTCCTGTGATGAGTTTCCTGTGCCTTCTCCAGGCAGTGCCCGCTAACCGCTAGTATGAAAAGGAAATTAACCCAACAAACCAATACTACACGAATGTAACGTTGTGAGAACGTGAGAGGATAACTGGGGTGTGGAAGCCAGGCAGTGTGGGGGGTCATTTGTGCCAAATCTCCAACTACTCCGTAATGCCTGAAAGGAATGGAGGGGGCACGGATGTCACCGATGGCAACATGGAGTAGGAAAAAGTCAAGTGACATTTAGGTCTGTCTGAAACCCAAGGTAAATCAGTTTGGGCTGGAAACATAAAAAGACATTCAGTGAAAGTGAAGAGTGACTTAGGGAAGACTGGTTGCCGGAATATAAAGTGTTTCAGAGTAATGAAAACAGCAGCATTTATTAGTATAGAGAAATAACTAGAAACAGCATACTGGTACACAATGATATATTACTATAGGGCTGATTAAATACCTTTTGTGATTGTAAAATACAGTGACTCACAATAGCCAGAGCGCAATTACTGTAACTTAGATCTCTCTCATATCGTAATATACAGTAGAGTAATATCACATTCTTAACACATCACATAGTAAAACCATATGCACAGAGATGTTACATTAATCTTTCAATTGTATATTATATTCAAGAGTGAATATACAGCACATAAATTACATTTCATGGCACACGTTATTCAAAACAGACAAGAAAAATAGTCCCAGGTCAGTCCATGTTTCACAATACGTACAACTGTATAATAGACAGAAAACCAGGACTAATGATAATTTGCAAATAAATAAAGTGTCAGCTTAATGGCATTCAATAACTGAATAAATTGTGCAAAAAAAAACACTGGAAACATTTTAAACAGCAGGGGGCAGTGTTTATCCTTCAACACTAACAGAAGGGTGTGTTTGATGCTGACCTATGGAGCTGGTTCAATGTATTTTACAACCCCTTGTTTGTTATAAAGTTAACCATTTTACCTCATTTGTGGTAAAAATGGGTACTCAATCTGTAAACTGTAGGCAGGCAGTTAATGCTGAATTTTTTTTTTTTTTACCCTCATCTTAGACCAATAGCCAGAAATTCTCCCAATGGGTTGAATAACTGAACCTTTAAAAAATGGTAATCAATACGGTTTGGGGAAAAAAATGGTAGGCTCTACAATAGACACTATTAGATGTGTCTATTGTAGTGCCTATCGTTGTTCAGTAGGAAAACAGACGTATGGACCTGATAGAAAGAGGCCTTGTAACCAGCTTCTGTAGGTTGCTTGGAACAGAACATCTTGGCACACTGTATGTTTGTGTTGGTGGCAAAAAGGGTCTCAGTAACTACAGTAGGTTAGGTTGTAGAAATCCTAGGTCTTCAGATCATACAGGAATGTTAGACATGTCTGGACTGTCACTAAAAAGTTTGCGGTGTTGGCGTGATGGTGGTTATGAATGGTAGTGTGTGATGCGTGAATGATGGTTGGTGTTATGAGGCAACTTGGGGTCAGAGCATCAGAGTTAGAGAGCATCCTATTAGTTAGCACCATGGAGTCACAGAATCGATACTAATCAAAATAGATCTACAAATCACTCCATCTTATATCCTCAACAAAACAGATAGAAAATCGCCCGAAATAATCTTTTAAAATACAGATATGGGAATATAAGGGAAATGTAGAGGAGTTAGTGGTGGGAGGATTGAGTGATCTGACGTTGGACAGAAAAACTAAGTGTGTAAATGTTGAATTTATGGGGCAATTCATTTATAGAGCTACAGTAATGATACAGTACAACAATTAAATACATGTACTAAATGATACCCACACATTATAGACACATTGCTTAAATATGTATATACATGATTCATATTAAAAAAGGAGGAATAGATAGTGCTGTGTGAGATGACGCAACCTAGAACTAATCCCACTTCTGTTCCTTCCATCTGTGGACGCACCAATAAGTCAGTAGACCTCTATGGTGAGCGTTATCCGATTTGACATATGGGACGAACAGGGTGAACAAAACGGTTCTAGAACCCTCTTTAGGGTTCTCTCATGTCCAAAATGGAGTGATGCTGGTCATTAGGACTCAATGTCTGGATCCAATGTCTGTCTTTCACTTTTTAAGATGACGTCAAGTCAAAAGGCAACAGCGGATATCTGAGGGGTGACGTTTATATCTTGGATTCGATCATACAATATACTTTAATAGGATGGTAGGGCATTGAGATATTGAGGCCAAGAGGCATAACATTAGCATACACATATTTTGGTGCAAGGCAGTGAACATGTAAGGGCCAATTGGAATTTCTGTGAGTGACGTTGATCGACAGCGGAACTGTAGATCTATGGGACGGACAGAACGGATGTGTACTATGGAATTAATAGGCGGTAACTCTGGCACAGTAAGTGCGTATTCCTTTAGCTGATACCATGGTCTGATACCAGACCTTTCAGGTCTCTATGGAATGATTTGTTGATATACCAAATATCAACCAACACTAAATGTGTCCCTTCCTGGTGTGATGGCAAGGTGCTTCGCTGTCACACCCAATCAGGAAGTCTAGACCAGGTATTCCCAAACTGGGGTACATGTACCCCCAGAGGTACGTACGCGTAATGCCGTCGAGGGTACGCCAAATAAAAATGTGATTCATATTAAAAAAAAGTATATTTATATTTTCCAACGTAGCCATAAAAATCTAATTAAACCACCGAAATAATAAAGTCAATTACAGGTAGCCTAGTCAAATAATTAACCGTTGAGGGAATTCCAATTCTCTCCCAAGCCCGTACGGGAGTTGTAGCAATGAGACAAGATTGTTAGTAGTTACTATTGGATACCACGAAATTGGGGAGAAAAGGGGGTAAAAAAATAAATTATTTAAAAAGGCCAGTGTCCATAGAGACACATTCCAGCTCTACTGGTAGTACTGCTACTTCCAGCAGTACTACACCTGCACCTGTCGACAACACAAGTTGTTCTGCTTCCACGAGCAAATCCAAAGCTAGCATCAGTAATTCTACATGTTGTAGTCCAGCTAGCATGGACACTGGCAGTTGTAATTCTGATGCAGCCGAAGAGCTACTGCCCCCTTCTCCGGGAAAGCACCGAACAGACAGGGATGTTGGACCATCGATGAGAACAACATTGATTTGGGGTTCACTCATATTGGGAGTAGTGCCTTTCCTCACACAGTGTGTGATGTGCAAAAGTACTCTCACAACTCAATGAAACCTTTACTCTTCCGCAGACATTTAGAAACAAAAAAACATGCCAATTTTAAAAGTAAGCTACAGGAGTTTCTGGAGCAAGAATTAAGATGACTTGAGTAGTAAGACATGTATAAAAGCAACATATACCATTAATAAGAAGGGGCTAGTAGTGTCCTATATGGTGAGCTACTGAGTGGCTAGGACATGCAAGCCCTATACTATTGTGGAGGACTTCATTCTTCCTGCTGCCACGGATATGGCTGGGACAATGCTGGGGGAAAAGGCCCCCCAAAAAAACTATACAGTCAATGCCTTCATCAAACACTGTTTCACGACGCATCAGTGACATGGCAGGAGATGTTTTGAAACAATTGCTTCGCATACAAGCCAGTGAATTCTGTGAGTTACAGCTGGATGAGTCAGATGTGGCAGGCCTGGCACAGCTCCTGGTATAAGTCTGTTACATTTATGGTGGGGGGTGCAAACCACTGGAAACCAGGACAACAGGAGAGGATATTTTTAAAGTACTGGACACTTTTGTTATATCAAATGGACGTGTGGTAAAGATGTTTTGGTATCTGTACGGATGGTGCAAAAACCAAGACAGGGAGACATAGTGGAGTGGTAACGCGTGTGCAAGCAGTTGATCCTGAAGCCCCTTGGGTACACTGCAGCATACACCAAGAGGCTCTTGCTGCTAAAGGAATGCCTGACAGCTTGAAAGATGTTTTGGACACTACAGTGAAAATGGCTAACTTTGTTAAAGCAAGGACCCTGAACTCTCGTGTATTTTCTGCACTAAGCAATGACATGGGTAGCGACCATGTTACACTTTTACAACATACAGAAGTGTGCTGGTTATCAGGGGCAAAGTATTGACATATTCTTTTTTTTAATTGAGAGAAGAGCTTAAAATTAACTGACCATAATTTTCACTTGTCTGACCGCTTGCATGATGACGAGTTTCTCAAGACTGGCCTATCTGGACGATTCCCCCACCCCCTCGCCTCAATCTAGGATGACAGGAACTTTATTCAATGTGTGGGACAAAAATCGAGGCTAGGATTAAGAAGTTGGAGCTCTTCTCTGTCTGCATTAACAAGGACAACACACAGGTCTTTACATCATTGTATGATTTTCTGTGTGCAAATGAACTCAAGCCACGGACAATGTCAAATGTGATATAGCAAAGCACCTCAGTTGGGTGCTCAATTACGCAGGTACTTTCCCGAAACTGATACCGAATCCAGTTTATTCCTTTCATGCCCTGCCTCCAGTCCACTTACAGATATCTGAACAAGAGAGCCTCAAAATAGCAACAAGTGGTTTTGTGAAAATGTAATTTAAAATCAGAAGCCATTGCCAGATTTCTGGATTGGGCTGCGCTCAGAGTATCCTGCCTTGGCAAATCACACTGTTAAGACACTGATGCCCTATGCAACCACGTACCTATGTGAGAGTGTATTCTCGGCTCTCACTAGCATGAAAACTAAATACAGACTGTGTGGAAAAGGATTTAAGACAGACTCTCTCCAATACAACCCAACATTGCAGAGTTAAGTGCATCCTTTCAAGAACACTCTTCTCATTAACCTGTGGTGAGTTATTCACAATTTTCAATGAACAAATCTGGTTTTATAATAGATAGTAGATTCTAAACAATTGGATACCACAAAATGGGGAGAAAAAGGGGTAAAATTAAAATAAAATAAATACAACCATTTTATTTTATATGTAAGATGTTAAAGAGCAAAATTATTCATTATTATTATTGCCCTGGTCCTATAAGAGCTCTTTGTCACTTCCCACGAGCAGAGTTGTGACAAAAACTCACTCATTCTTATGTTTAATAAATCGTATAGTGTGTGGCAGGCTTACAATGATGGCAACAACAAAAAAACTACATTTGAGAGTGCGCTGACCCTGGTGCTAGAGGGGGTACGCAGCTGGAGGTTGAACGTTTGAAGGGGTACGGGACTATAAAAAGTTTGAGAACCACTGGACTAGACCAAATGTCAAAACATTCCAGACTGGTCAGGGATCATTTTGTTGGTGTCATGACATCATTGTAGTCAGACAGCCCCCTGGCAGTGGGATACTATGAAAATATTGTGCTATAATCTATTATTTGTACCTCAGAGCTCCAAAAGTGGCACACAGGGAGAGCTGTCCAGTGTTCTAAACCTATGGTCTAGGGAATGCTTCATTGGTCAGGTCAAAACCTCACACTAGGAGAACTTTGGGGCTGTATGTACTAGCAGTGGCATGTATGTTATTGGAATATAGAGAGAGAAGAAGGGTGACAGAATATACGTTAAAGCACTGAGCCATGGTTAGAAGGCTTCCATCTCTCCTCTGCCTAACATAACTCCCCCGCTGTTGGGACAGATGTACCCAAGGATACCGGCAGAGAGGACAGAAGCGTGACAGATACAGTTTGTGTCAGAGAGAGAGTTAGTGTGTGTGACCGTCAACATGCATGCATGTAGTGCCGTGAAAACCCCTTTTTGATTTTCAAAACGTTTGCCTATTTTTGATACAGAACGTTATCAGATCTTCAAAACCTAATACGTGAGTATACTAATAAATTATACAATTAAAAAAAAAAAGTTTAAAAAAAAAATTCCCTTGTGTTGCACCCTTACACTCAATAACTGGTTGTGCCACCTATAGCGTATGTGCGCAACCAAATGCTTCCTGTAGTTGTTGATCAGTCTCTCACATCGCTGTGGAGGAATTTTGACCCACTCGTGCATGCAGAACTGCCTTAACTCAGAGACATTTGGGAGTTCAAGCATGAATTGCTCATTTCAAGTCCTGTCACGTCGTCTCAAATTGGGATTAGGTGTGGACGTTGACTAGGCCATTCATTCCTAAAGTTTAGATGTCGCTTTTTAGACACTTTGTGCGTTTTGGATCATGGTCTTGCTGCTTGACCCAGCTGTGCTTCAGCTTACAGACGGCTGGCCTGACATTCAAGTAGAAATCATGGTTCCCTCTATTTAAAAAAAAAATCAAGTCGTCCAGGTCCCGAGGCAGCAAAGCATCCCTAAACCATCACATTACCACCGCCACGCTTCACCCGTTGGCATGAGGTTCTACAGGAGAACGTCAGGTTATCCGTCTGTTAAAGCTACGCCAGAAGTTAATGGGTATATGTAGGAGGAATGGACATGGTAGGGTCAATGGAGGTTGGATAAGAGCCAGGAGCTTGGAATGTTACTAAGTGAGGGAAAAGGCAATCGCATGGTTGCGGTCACTGATAAGGGTGGCTAGCTGTGGATTAGAGAGGGAAAATGGGGGCCGAGGTCAGGTCACATGAAGTGAGAAGGAACTGTTTATTACCCAGATCACTTACTTTCCCGCCCAACAACGATGTTTAGGGAAAAGGAGACTCCGTCCTAAAGGGGAGGTTAGAAATACTTGTGCTGGAGGAAACACTACAGTCTTATGCAGCTGTGTGACCCAGTGGGTGAATACACTTGGTTTGAGCTTTTACTAGTCATCTGTGAGCTTTACTCTATTGTAGAGCCTAACAGCTGGCGCTGCAAGCAGGGTCAACCTTCATTTACAGTCTAAATAGAGAGTCCGAATCAGTGAAACAGGAGCCGGCACCAAAACCAAGGTAGGCACAATTCCTATACCCGTTGTCACTCATTCTGACATCTTGTGGAGATGAGTCGTAGGCTGAACCAATTATAGGAGTCGGACCTAGAAAGCCTGAGCTTATTCAGTAGTCCCATTGTATCACGACCGATCGTAGATTTAGGATATTTGGTAAGTCACGGAAGGTAAGCCCGAGCAGGCAGAGGTTAAGTCCCAAACAGGGGCATTGGGTGTTGTATAACTTTGTTCACTCCGGTTCCCTTTATCTAATCTTAGGTTGAAGCTCTGCTGACATTCAGTATTAAAAAATAAATAAACAAAAGTTGAGAAAATTAGAAAGGGGGCAAATACTTTCACAGCACTATATGTATATGCATGTTACAGGTTGTGGATGTACGTGTTTGCATGTGTGTCTGAGTGATGTGTTGCTGGCCGGGGTGGATTGAGTCCGGTTGGCTCTTAGGGAAGCACAGGCCTTTCGAAGGCGTTAAGTCACGCCCTCTTATTTGGTCTTCAACTTGGCCACCTTGACTGGCATCACCTCATTCAACTTGCCCTCTTTCGCCAGCGTCTCGTTGAGTTGACACAGCTGGCGCAGAAAGCCGTCATTGGGGCCGATCGCTCTCTTGAGCCTCACTGTGGCGACCGCCACCCGGGCGTCCAGCTTGTGGCGCAGCATGAGGTAAGCGATGACAATGGTGGGCGAGCGGCTGTAGCCCTCTCGGCAGTGGACATACACCTTCCCTGATGGACAGAGACAGACACTTAGGGCTGCGTCCCAATTCTCTTTAAGCAACTCCTTTCCTTCATGAACACTGACGGTTGAGAGGACTGGATAGGGTTTCACTATACTGCTCGCAACCATCAAATCCTGTCAGATCTGTGGTCTTAAAAGGAATACAAAACAAAAAAAGGAGAGCATTTAAGGCATTAGGATTCTGACGAAGACAGCGACTGAAGTAAAAGGAAAGAGAGGGAAGACTGAGGTACAGTGATGACAGGAGGTGAGGGAACAGATGCTCCAAATATAACCTTGCCTGGCGAAGCATCTCAGCCAGGGAGATGCGAATCTAGGGCCTGACCCACACGTTCGTGTGTGTTGAGGATGATACGCATAGCCTACATATCCAGGTGCGCACACTGATCTGATGAGGCTATGGGAAGTGGTTAGGTGCAGTGAAGATGGTTGACATTGACTTGTCTGCCGCAGAGGTCAGGCCCTAGATTTGCATCATATATAGTGGGGCAAAAAAGTATTTAGTCAGCCACCAATTGTGCAAGTTCTCCCACTTAAAAATATGAGAAAGGCCTGTAATTTATCATTATATGTACACTTCAACTATGACAGACAAAATGAGACGAAAAAAAATTCAGAAAATCACATTGTAGGATTTTTTATGAATTTGCTAATTATGGTGGAAAATAAGTATTTGGTCACCTACAAACAAGCAAGATTTCTGGCTCTCACAGACCTGTAACTTCTTCTTTAAGAGGCTCCTCTGTCCTCCACTCGTTACCTGTATTAATGGCACCTGTTTGAACTTGTTATCAGTATAAAAAGACACCTGTCCACAACCTCAAACAGTCACACTCCAAACTCCACTATGGCCAAGACCAAAGAGCTGTCAAAGGACACCAGAAACAAAATTGTTGACCTGCACCAGGCTGGGAAGCAGCTTGGTTTGAATAAATCAACTGTGGGAGCAATTATTAGGAAATGGAAGACATACAAGACCACTGATAATCTCCCTCAATCTGGGGCTCCACGCAAGATCTCACCCCGTGGGGTCAAAATGATCACAAGAACGGTGAGCAAAAATCCCAGAACCACACGGGGGGACCTAGTGAATGACCTGCAGAGAGCTGGGACCAAAGTAACAAAGCCTACCATCAGTAACACACTACGCCACCAGGGACTCAAATCCTGCAGTGCCAGACGCTTCCCCCTGCTTAAGCCAGTACATGTCCAGGCCCGTCTGAAGTTTGCTAGAGAGCATTTGGATTATCCAGAAGAAGATGATTGGGAGAATGTCATATGGTCAGATGAAACCAAAATAGAACATTTTGGTAAAAACTCAACTCGTCGTGTTTGGAGGACAAAGAATGCTGAGTTGCATCCAAAGAACACCATACCTACTGTGAAGCATGGGGGTGGAAACATCATGCTTTGGGGCTGTTTTTCTGCAAAGGGACCAGGACTGAATGGGGAATGAATGGGGATATGTATCATGAGATTTTGAGTGAAAACCTCCATCAGCAAGGGCATTGAAGATGAAACGTGGCTGGGTCTTTCAGCATGTCAATGATCCCAAACACACCGCCCGGACAACGAAGGAGTGGCTTCGTAAGAAGCATTTCAAGGTCCTGGAGTGGCCTAGCCAGTCTCCAGATCTCAACCCAATAGAACATCTTTGGAGGGAGTTGAAAGTCCATGTTGCCCAGCAACAGCCCCAAAACATCACTGCTCTAGAGGAGATCTGCATGGAGGAATGGGCCAAAATACCAGCAACAGTGTGTAAAAACCTCGTGAAGACTTACAGAAAACGTTTGACCTCTGTCATTGCCAACAAAGAGAATATAACAAAGTATTGAGATAAACTTTTGTTATTGACCAAATACTTATTTTCCACCATAATTTGCAAATAAATTCATAAAAAATCCTACAATGTGATTTTCTGGATTTTTTTCCCTCATTTTGTCTGTCATAGTTGTAGTGTACCTATGGTGAAAATCACAGGGCTCTCATCTTTTTAAGTGGGAGAACTTGCACAATTGGTAGCTGACTAAATACTTTTTTTGCCCCACTGTGTGTGTGTATATATATATAAAAAACACACGCTCAGTCAATAGAACATGCAACCTGGCTGGCAACACACACTCTTCCACTTGAGCAGCCCAGCTGACGAGTCACATGCTCCAACGCTGACATTTCCACAGCTCTGCACGGTGGTCACAAAATGTCACTGATCAAGCTTCGGTGGGTTACATCAGGACACTTTACCCATCAGGAAGGGGCTGGTGTTACGGCATTGTGTGTCTCGTTGGAAAGATGCGTCCACCACCTCTTTCTCTTCCACCTCCTCTACTGTCGTACACTGATTTACTGGGGTGTCGACGCAGCTGCCGCCTAATTGGCTGAGAATTAATATGAGTTATAATTGTGCCACTGTGTCAGGGCTTCCATTAAATCCACGCCACAAAACAGTGTTCAGGGCTCCAATGAAATGGGCCCCCAGGGTATGTCAACACACCAGTAACATTTGGGAGAGGAGAAAGGAGCCAGAGGTGTGGTCAGCGATAGATGGCTGTTCTTGTTCTTTCCGTCTACAGATGGCTGTTATGAGAAGTAGAGAGTTTTGGTTGAAGTGATGGGACCCCTTTGATCTCTTCTTGTTTGCTTCCTCGATAGATTTCCATTTGTTTTGTGTTGGTGCACGGATACAAATCTGACATATTTCAAAGAGTACGTCTTAAAGTACAACCAAACGCAATCAATGTGCTGTTCAACGCAATGTGTTTCACTGTCCTGGTACTGTACATCAAATGGTCCTCTCTAAGTAGCATCTTGTAAGCATGTTTTACCTTTGGAACACAGAGGAAAGGAAAAATAACTTGTGGCAAAGTGGTGTCTGTTTACTCTCTATGGAAAAATGTGTGGGGTTTGGTACAACAGCAGAATGTTCAAATTTAACTGACCGAAACATCAGCTGATACAGCAATGTGGAATAGGACTAGCCTGAGAAACAGTTTACAGGAGTATCCATCTCCACTTTGTTAAGCCGGAGGACTGATGACGTACACAGATTAAATAAAACATTAGGAACACCTTCCTAATATTGATGTGCACTCCCCATTACCCTCGGAACAGACTCAATTTGTCTGGGCATGGACTCTACGAGGTGTCAAAGGCGTTCCACAGGGATGCTGGTCCATGTTGACTGCAATACTTCCCAGAGTTGTCAAAATTGGCTGGATGTCTTTTGGGTGGTGGACCATTCTTGACACTCACGGGAAACTGTTGAGAATGAAAAACCCAGCACCGTGGCAGTTATAGACACAAACTGGCACGCAACGCAACTACCACCATACCCCGGTCAAAAGCACTTAAAATCTTTTTCTTGCCCATTCACCCTATGAATGGCACACAACACAATCCATGTCTCAATTGTCGAGGCTTAAACATCCTGTAACCTCCCCTTCATCTACACTGATTAAAGTGGATTTAACAAGTGACATTTTGTATACTCCGTGTCTATTCCATCATTAAACGTGTTAGATCCTGTGCCCTGAAGGATAGTTGCTGTTACTCCTCTTCTCATAACTTGGACTTGGAGAAACAAAGGTCTGTTTACAGTTTTTTTACCAAGGGGAACAAACTATTGATAGCAGAGGATATTACAACCTCAAAAAGCACAAGAAAGAGGACTGACACCCATCATCTCAGATGAGGAATCCAATAAAATGGTCAAAAGCCACTCACGAACCCCTCAACCAACCAGTACCAGTTCTCCATGTTTGACAAGTAGTATGGAGCTGCTGCATGGAGTATTGCAGCTTCATCCTTTGTAATGCATTTCCTGTGAATCTGGTGATGTTTTTCCTCTGTTCAGAGAGAGTACCACTATCCAGTTTTTCAAAGCAGTGGTTGCATCATGTTATGGGTATGCTTGTAATCATTAAGGACTGGGGAAATTTTCCACACAAAATCCTTGAGGAAAACCTGCCTTAATCTCCCAGCGTCTGGTGAAAGCAGACTAATTCACCTTTCAGCGGGACAATAACAGAACACACAAGGCCAAATCTACATTGAAGTTGATTACCAAAAAGACAGTGAATGTTCCCGAGTAGCTGAGTTACAGTTTTGACTGTACCTCAAACCAAATAAAATTTGGTTTGAAAATCTATGGCAAGACTTGAAAAATGTTTGTCTAACAATGAACAACAACAAACTTGGAATTTTGAAAAGTTTGTGTAATCCAGATGTGCAAAGCTCTTAGACTTACCCAGAAAGACTCACAGCTGCAATCGCTGCAAAAGATTATTATTAGGGATGCACGATATAATCGGAAGATATTAGCTAACAATGCCAACCTCGGTATCGGCCAGACGTCTAGTTTAACACCGATGTTAAAAACCGATGTCGGGCCTCCCGGGTGGCGCAGTTGTTAAGGGCGCTGTACTGCAGCGCCAGCTGTGCCATCAGAGACTCTGGGATCGCACCCAGGCTCTGTCGTAACCGGCCGCGACCGGGAGGTCCGTGGGCTTGGCCGGTAGGGATGTCCTTGTCTCATCGCGCACCAGCGACTCCTGTGGCGGGCCGGGCGCAGTGCACGCTAACCAAGGTTGCCAGGTGCACGGTGTTTCCTCCGACACATTGGTGCGGCTGGCTTCCGGGTTGGATGCGCTCTGTGTTAAGAAGCAGTGCGGCTTGGTTGGGTTGTGTATCGGAGGACGCATGACTTTCAACCTTCGTCTCTCCCGAGCCCGTACGGGAGTTGTAGCGATGAGACAAGATAGTAGCTACTACAACAATTGGATACCACGAAATTGGGGAGAAAAAGGGGGTAACATTTTTATTTATTTTTTAAACGATGTCAAAGCTACCTATATAACGTAGATACACGACATAATGACTCCACGTAAAATGTTACGCTACACGTGTAACACAGCATTCCTAACCTAGCCCACAATGTCTGCTGTGTGGATCGAGCAGTCAACAAGTCGAGCAGTCATTTGAAAGAGTAAGAACATTTCAGCGAGACAACTCAAAGGTGAAATCCATTAAAGCCAAGATAGAACTCATCGCCCTTGACAATCATCCGCTTGTCATGGGTGATGTTGGCTTTCGCCGACTGTCGGGCACCGGTGCGCTATTTTTCAGATGCAGCCCTACCGGAGTTACACAGTAATAGCGTCACTGCGATCAGCTTCACAACATACATACTATGGAACGCCGTTTGGGTCTTTGCGTGTCATAAAAGATACAGTAGCACTGTACAAAAAAAAAAAATCAGCAAACAGAGATGCAGTTTATTAGACCACTGCGTCCGTATGAGTGTTAACTATTTAACTGTACTAGAATGCTTAGAAGGTCGCAAAAATTGTAAATATCAGTTATCGGTAATGGGGTTTTTTTGGCAAGGAAAATATCGGTATCAGCCAAAAATGTCATATCGGTGCATCACTAGTTATTATACAGTATTGAACACTTATGTAAATTAGATCTGTATTTAACTTTCAATACATTTGCATACATTTGAATTCAGGCTGTAACAACAAAATGTGGCATAAGTCAAGGGGTATGAATACTTTGAAGGCACTGTATAAGAGGCAGTTGCCACTATTTTATCGTATAGAAATCAGGTATTTGCTTATAAACTACATGGTGAAATGTTTTAAATAGACAATAATCACCTATGAATAAGGTAAAAGAGAACCCAGAGTGGGCAGACTCACCTTTGCCATTGTTGTGTGCCAGAGCCTTCTCAATAAAGTCCGCCCCCTCCTCAAAAAAGTTACTGAGGTTGAACTGCGGCTTGTCTTTGGCCTGGATGCCATGGTAGGTAATGCCCGAGCCGGCGTAAAAATCTGCATTGGTGTTGACGTGCATAAAGGAGTTGCCTTCCGCCACATTCAGGATGTGGGTCACGCCCAGCTTCTGCAGACGCATCAGATTCTGGCCCACGAACCTGTGCGATAGAAGTAGATAATTCTATGGTTTATGAGGTAGACGTCAGACATTGATTAAGCACGGGGCAGACCCGAGTGCATTGCTTTGGAACACTTCAATAAAGTTATATTGAAGACTTCCATAATCGCTCTTACCAGCTTTGTTGAGTTGCTACTCAAGGGGGTAGATACAGCAAATAAGCAAATGCTAGACCTACTTTACAGTGGCTGTCGAAGTAAAAACACTGTACATGGTTCAACAATACCAGGTTCTAGCAGTTCTGACAAAGTTGTCCCAGACATGCTATTCAAGCCATTGTCATAACACCGTCTCAAAGCCTCTCCTGCTGGTCACCCTAAATGTTCTGAGTAGCCAATGCACTCTCAGAGCATCATTGTGAAAATGTGATGTGTTGGATGCACTTCCTGCTTGTCGATTATCGCACCAAACCTAGGCTACTCCATTTTGCCCAGTCTTAAACCTACACTGTATATAGGCTACATACATATATATATTTTTTATAACAATGACTCCTTTTCTTCTGCCTGACAATTGGCCGGTGGCAAATGTATTTAATTCGCTTTTCAACAACAGAAATTATGGCCAAAAGCACGCTATTACCGACTAATGGAAACACTGGTCTGCATGGCACTGGGCTCTGAACACTCCCGTCCCCTGGGGGGACCACTAACATTGGCAGACATATCCACTGTCTAAAAGTGGCTCCACCAAACTTTACTATGGGGAAATAGTAGATTGGCTCAGAGCATCCATAAGGCTTGAATTGTATTGCCAAAATTAGATGGCCTAATTAGCCTACACAGAAATACTATCATTCAAAATAGGCTGCTAAAGCATGATTTGGCCAGAAGTTGATTAGCTTCCCTAGCCTTTAGAAATATATATTTTTTATTGTATTGCCTACATTCGGAAAGGCAGAGCACGCTGCAAATACAAAATAGATACTTGCTGAGTTGCAACTGTCAGCGAAAAGTAGAGGCCTAGCCAGGAATATCACAATTTTTTTATATATTTTTTTAAATAGCAGGAAACATAGTTTGGAAATTGTTTGTCATGTAGACTGAAGGGGAGTATCTTTGCTATAAAGGCCATGGTATCTTTTGTCGGTGTGCTCAACAAATCACATACGAGGGGGGGGGGGGCTTGTTGACAAGCTCCATTACTGCAGGTATTTTTTTTTAAAGTTCACTTGTTTTGAAGAAACACTTCACTTTTTTTTTTATTTTTAAGTCCTTTGATTACAATAATTCCACAACACGATTCAATAGTCTCCCCCCCCCAATCTGCAAACAATACCCCCATGATGACAAAGCAAAAACAGATCCTTTACTCACTACTTTGTTGAAGCACCATTGACAATGATTTACAGCCCCAAGTCTTATTGGATATGATGCTACGAGCTTGGCACACCTGTATTTGGGGAATTTCTCCCATTATTCTCTGCAGATCCTGTCAAGCACTGTCAGGCTGAATGGGAAGCATAGTTGCACAGCTATTTTCAGGTTTCTCCAGAGATGTTCGATCGGGTTCAAGTCCAGGCTCTTGTCCCGAAGCCACTCCTGCGTCATCCTGTTGGAAGGTGAATCTTTGCCCCAGTCCTGAGCGCTCTGGAGCAGGTTTTCAGAAGCATGATGCTGCCACCACCATAGGGATGGTGCCAGGTTTCCTCCAGACATGACACTTGCCTTTCAGGCCAAAGAGTTCAATCTTGGTCATCAATCTAGTTTCTCATGGTCTGAAAAATCATTCAGGTGCCTGTTGGCAAACTCCAAGCGGGCCATCATGTGCTCTTTACTGAGGAGAGGCTTCCATCTGGTCACTACCATAAAAGGTCTGATTGGTAGAGTGCTGCAGATATGGTTGTACTTCTGGAAGGTTCTCCCATCTCCACAGAGGAACTCTGGAGCTCTGTCAGAGTGACCATCGGGTTATTGGTCACTTCACTAACCAAGGCTCTTCTCCCCAGATTGCTCAGTTTGGCCAGACGGCCATCTCTAGAAGGAATCTTAGTGGTTCCAAACTTTTTCCACTTAAGAATGTTGGAGGCCAATGTGTTCTTGGGGACCTTCAGCACTGCAGACATTTTTTGGTACCCTTCCCCAGATCTGTGCCTCGACTAATCCTGTCTCGGAGCTCTTTCATTGAATGCAGTTCCCGTTTACTGTATTTAATATGATCTGGGGGCTTTATCCCATCCCAGAGTGCTCTGCAGTTGGATGAGCATATCATCAGGCTCCAGGCAGAGGTGTGGAGAGGCTGAGTGACCCTGGATGGTTCCCCTGGGACAGAGGGTGAACATGCCTGCACTGCCTCCCACTGCAGGGCTAACTAATAAAGAGCCAGTCTGCCACCATCTTAGTTTATGACTAGGGGATGAAGTTGCCCATCTGTCTGGCCTGTTTGCAGGCCAAGGCTACTCTGAGGTGATGGAGCGATGGCTTGAGTACATGAGGCTCAGCCGCTCAGATCTGCTCACATAACCCGATAAAGCTACCCTTCGCGCTCCTCCCTTTCTCTGCGTCTACCCTTCTCCATCTCACTGCCATCTACTTTGCTCTCTCACTATTCCCTCGGAGGCTCAGTCTATTCTCACGAATCCAGTAACATTTCTCTTGTAAAGACAAAGCCTATGTGTAAAGGGGTGAGGATGAATGTGTAACTTTGAGCATGTGTACAGTACATGTTTCAGAGGATGTGCCTGTAAGCGCCGAAGTGTACAAATAAAGCATCTACGCGTCTGAATGTGTCGTACACCAGTGCCTACCCAAGTGTATGCATACCCGCTTATGTTTGTATGTGTGCGCGCATATAGGTGCATGCACAGGCTGAACTCAGTGCATGGCTAATGCCTTCACGCCCTCCATTTACCTGCCCTGTCCTCCACTCAGTCCTCCTCTGTGCAGCCCCAGACCATGCATTATTAAAACAAGCCCTTACAAAGAACCAACGTGTGCCGTCAACCAGGGGCTGCTCAGCACTTTTATATTAAAGACTGAGCGGGTGTCGATAAAAGCATTTTAGTGCACCTTCCATTGACTTTTGTCTCCATGGATGGTGTCGTTTGAGAGCGACTCACGCCTCAAGTTTGTGTAATGAGCTTGTCTTGAATCCAGTCACTGAGATGCTCAGTGAACGTTTCATTCAGGGAGTGTTCCACCATGATAGCAGCCAGGACAAACATACAGTAAGTTTAGACAAGTCTGACGCATACTGCCCTAATTTCTGTAAGAATAATTATATTAATCTCCCCTACAGTTATTAAAAGAAACAGATCATTACTATTCATCAGGGAAGTAGTAGCACTTCCTAAAGCCTAGCTGAAGATAGTAGAGCGGGAGGTTAGAAACTATTGTATTACAAAAAGGTACAGGTGGGGGACCAAAAAACAGGATCACCTGGATGAAAGAAAGACAACAAGAGGACAATTCCCCCACCCAAAAAGTGCATGAGTAGTCATCCAATAGTCATCTTCGTGTCCCTCATTTCTTTACATTTTTTTTTTAGGTCCACCACTTCTAGGTCTTCTGTCCCAGATATCCCTCAACCTCGATCTTATTCTTCGCTCTGCATCAACAACTACCTGTCCACTCCAAACGTCTTGAAAAGAGTACAGAGGTTTCTAATCTTGGTAAAGGCACCAAACAAAACTATTTATGCTGATGATTATTGGGCATAAATACACTATTCCCATGTGTTTCAATACAAACCGGGCATGATAGGAGTATACTGGGCTTAACTGGAAGCGATTTATGGTGAAAAAAAACACAACAGCAAAGTTTACTCTTAAATATTTGGAAACCAATGGTTTGGGGTATAAATATAAACGATAGACAAAAATATTATGCAACATTAGTATTGATCAATATTACATTGTGCATAGAGGGAGTGCTTTGTGCTACTGTACCCTTTAAGGCCACCTGAGATGGTGCATTCGGAAAGTACTCAGACCCCTCGACTTTCCACGTTTCGTTACATTACAGCCTCTTTCTAAAAGGATTAAATCGTTTATTTTCCTTATCGACACACAATCCCATAATGACAAAGCAAAAACAAGTTTAGGAATTTGGCAGCGATTACAACCTTGACACGCATGGATTTGGGCAGTTTCGCCAACACTCCACCAAAGGGATGGACTATTAGACCATGAGAAACAAGATTCTCTGGTCCGATTAATATTTTATGTTTTTGAATAATAAGTTCTATATTTGCTTTATGAGTAGTGCGTGACCCTAGGGGGGCAACACATACATTCTAAGTCATTTCAAATTAAATTTCATAGGCCTAATGCAATGTTCTGACGCCATCTGCCTGGTGGCCAACCTGCTGCTCCCCTCTAGGGTTCGTTATAAAAGATGTGAGTGTTTGTGTTCTCAGAAGTACACCAACTAATGAGTCTCCTCCATTCCAAAAATACTCAATCTTAGGAGTTGATTACTAACGGAAGATATATTTTACACTAAATATTTTATACTACATTTATACTAAATGTATTGGTAAGTCACGGTATTTAACACACTAAAGTAATTTGTGTGCAGGCAAGTTGCGCAGAGGCAGATCCGAGCCATTTTGATTGACAGTTCTGGTTGCCTAGTTGACAGTTGCCTAGTCTCGCTTCAGAAGCGTCATTCCTTGACAGCCAAGTAAAATGCCTATTCCAATGGCGCATTTAAAAAGACGTAGTGCAGGCTATCCTTCCAGACAAACATGCCGTATCCAAGGAGCTTTCAAGGATGACTGCGGTAGATGACTTCATTGCCAGGCCCTAGAGGTCATATATACACGTTAATAGGACCATTATTCTGCATTGTGAATAGACATGGAATTTTATGATTTTTTCTTATCGTTTTAAAAACGACACCCTTAGTGCGTGTCCATTGTTTTGATTGAACAGCAGCCAGCTACTCATCAGCTTGAGCTATGGTAGCAACAGCTCGAGCTGACCTACAGTATATCACAGACCATGTGAAGCCACTAGTCTCCGGAGTGGACAGTGGATCTTAAATCGATAAGCAGTCCATACATCTTAATTGTTCCTACGCCTTAAACTCTGCACTGGAGGATGACACTTCACAATATGCAAGGTCATATTAAACCAATAATAAAACTGAGTGAAATATTCCATCTAATGTCCTGTAAGAACAAATGAGATGCACATATATACTGTGCCGTCTCAAATATCTAACGGGTCTACTTTACACATTATAAAAACAAGGCAAAAACAGCCTTTTGCACAGACACCTCACCCCCTTAACCCAGGGGTGTCAAAATCAGTGTCGGCAGGTTTTTCCCTTTCAATTAAGCCCTAGCCAACCAGGTGTTGGGAGTTAATTACTAATTAGCGACCAGAATCAAGAAAAAGGGAGGATCGAAAACCAGACACTTGGCCATCCCTGGAACGAGTTTGACACGTGCCCTAGAGCATGTCTTCCTCTAAGTTTATACAATAGTCAAGAGGTCTCGTCAACGTGTTAGCTGGCTCTTGGCCCTGGAGATTGGCATATTCAAAATGATTTTGTTGTAACAGAGGGAATGTGCTTGCTTTCTGTCCTACTCAACCTCTTGCTGCTCTCTAAGCAATGACTGGAGCCAAGTGATGATATCATTATACAGGTCGTGGCCAAAAGTTGAGAATGACACAAGTATTAATTTTCAAAGTCTACTGCCTCAGTTTGTATGATGGCAATTTGCATGTACTACAGAATGTTATGAAGAGTGTTCAGATGAATTGCAATTAATTGCAAAGTCCCTCTTTGCCATACAAATGAACTGAAACCCCAAAAAAACATTTCCACTGCATTTCAGCCCTGCCACAAAAGGACCAGCTGACATGTCAGTGATTCTCTCGTTAACACAGGTGTGAGTGTTGACGAAGACAAGGCTGGAGATCACTCTGTCATGCTGATTGAGTTTGAATAACAGACTGAAAGCTTCACAAGGAGGGTGGTGCTTGAAATCCTTGTTCTTCCTCTGTCAACCATGGTTACCTGCAAGGAAACACATGGCATCATCATTGCTTTGTACATAAAGGGCTTCACAGGCAATGATATTGCTACCAGTAAGATTGCACCTAAATCAACCAGTGAGGCGAAGACTTTTGGAGGATGGCCTGGTGGCAGCAAAGACACTTCTTTCCAGGAAAAACATCAGGGACAGACTGATATTCTGCAAAAGGTATAGGGATTGGACTGCTGAGGACTGGGGTAAAGTAATTTCCTCTGATGAATCCCCTTTCCGATTGTTTGGGGCATCTGGAAAAAAGCTTGTCCGGAGAAGACAAGGTGACGCTACCATCAGTCCTGTGTCATGCCAACAGTAAAGCATCCTGAGACCATTCATGTGTGGGGCTGCTTCTCAGCCAAAGGAGTGGGCTCACTCACAATTTTTCCTAAGAACACAGCCATGAATGAAGAATGGTACCAACACACCCTCTGAGAGCAACTTCCCCCAACCATCCAGGAACAGTTTGGTGATGAACAATGCCTTATCCAGCATGATGGAGCACCTTGCCATAAGGCAAAAGTGATGACTAAGTGGCTCAGGGAACAAAACATCGATATTTTGGGTCCATGGCCAGGAAACTCCCCAGACCTTAATCCCATTGAGAACTTGTGGTCAATCATCGAGAGGCAGGTGGACAAACAAAAACCCACAAATTCTGACAAACTCCAAGCATCGATTATGCAAGAATGAGCTGCCATCAGCCAGGATCTGGCCCAGAAGTTAATTGACAGCATGCCAGGGCGGATTGCAGAGGTCTTAAAAAAGGGTCAACACTGCAAATAGTGACTCTTTGCATCAACTTCATGTAATTGTCAATAAAAGCCTTTGACACTTATGAAATGCTTGTAATTATACTTCAGTGTTACTATAGAATACTGAAGTATAATTACATCTGTCAAAAATATCTAAAGACACTGAAGCAGCAAACTTTGTGAAAATTAATATTTGTGTCATTCTCAATTTTTGGCCACGACTGTGCAATAGAGACTTCCTTCTACAGCATGGGCTTCCTGTACATGGCCCTTTATATGGGTAAAGGGAAAGTAAAGTTATACAATCTACAAGATTGATGTATTCTATATAATAACATTTACATTTTTTGTTAATGCACATGTACTCAATGTGGATTTTTTTCACCCAATACATGTAAACATACCTTATATGCTTTGAGAATTATAATATATATATATATATATATATATATTTTTTTTTTTTTCCCACACCTTACTCTGTGTCTAGACTAGGTATATGCTGTGTTTGTGAGCTGGACTTTGCATTTACATTGGGACCCCCACACCTCCTGCACACACAATCAGCATAAAGGATGCCTAAGAACTGACCTAAGTGGAATGGCAGGCTATAAATTGTAGGGAGTCGGCACATACATCGCCTTTAGTACCCAGTCAACCAACCACAATGGATTTAAAGCCTGCGGAATACCATGACAGACTGGTCTAACCCCCCATCCCCCCTTTGTGTGTGTGTGTGTGTGTGTGTGTGTGTGTGTGTGTGTGTGTGTGTGTGTGTGTGTAAAAGGTAAGTGAGACAAAGGGAGGTGAGTAAGGGGGTGATGCCAATGAAAAAGTGTCTCAATATCGTCAAACAATGTGGAATCATTTCATTTAATAAAAATAGGGCTTCGTATCGCCCTTGAAATACAAACACGAACGTTCAAGAGTGTGCATGAGTCTGTAGAAAATTCACCATTTCCTTCAGAGCAAGAGAGCAACCTCCTCCCTAGATCCTGACTCAGTTCCTTTACATATAAGAGTCATCGGACGAAGGAGTCTTCTGTAGGGGGAAGTAATTGTTAAGAGCCGCAATGCTCGGTCTGAACTTTAAAAACACATATCGCTTGAGGTACGGTTTTGAAAGCACAAGGACTTTTTCATACCTGCAAGAAATTATTTTCAAAAAACAAAAAAGGTTCAATTGATACATCTTTATAGGGTTAGGATTCACACGGCCATGTTACAGCATTTAAGGAAATCAGGGGAAAGACAGCTAATAAGCACAAGTAGTTCACTCTAATCTGCTTCTCTGAAATGGAAGACATTTTCACTGGTCAAATTATCAGTGATGTGATTAAATTACTGGGATTTATGTTTCTAGAACCATACCGCAACCGAGTCACATTTGGATGGAGCATTTGGCTGTTTTGGCTTTGAGCCCTTAAAAGCTGCAATAAGTAACTTTTTGGGCAATTGACCAAATTCACATAGAAATGTGTGTTATTGATCTGTCACTCATTGAAAGCAAGTCTAAGCACCAGATCTGTTCTGTGCACCATTTCTATGCTTCCCATTCTTACCTTTTGTTTACTTTAGGTTTTGTACACCAGATTCACACAGCTGTAAATACAATACTTTGGGTTATGGAAAAGATATTACACTGCGTTTTGATGGTACAATGATTCTCTAGACAATGGTTGCTTGTTCTGTCACAAACTGAAATTAGGCTAACTTAGAATTTTTGCAACCAGGAAATGGCAGTGATTTCTGTATATTGCACCTTTAAAAACAACATGTAAGATTCTTGGACTCAGGAGTAACTTTAGACTCCTTTAACCCAATATTATGCTTCCTCCTCCCATGCTCGTGGCAAATATTATGAAGAGATTGCATTCACCTAAGGCATAAAATACATTACTTGACAAGGTTAGTTCAAGCCAATTGAATCCGGAGACACCTTGTCTTGGCGATGTTTTTGGAATGGTTTGATTGGAAAAATATTCGTTTTACAATTACGGTTTTAATTGTTGGTGATGAAATTGTATACTATGGCTTTCCAACCCAGTTCCTGGATAGTTACTGTTCTGTAGGTTCACTCCAAACCTAATATAGCGCACCTAATTCTAATAATTAGCTCGTTAACAATCATTTAAATTACAACCTCGGGTTGGTGCCCAAACCTACACCATGTTTAGCTCACCAGGAACAGGGTTGGAGAGTCCTGTTCTATACAATTGTTATACATTAGAAATTGTTCGGCACAACTAACGCACACATTCCTCAGAATTCGGTCAAATAAAAATTACTTACGCGTTACCAACGTATATTCTAGGGAAGACCTCGTTGAAATGCTGTGTTGGTAAACTGTAAAATCCGCTGCTGTTTGACAAAAGCTCGTTTAGTTGTTGCACGGTAACCTCGTCCCCTGGCACCGCGACTTCAGCTGGTGGTGGTTGCTGCTTTGCCGGGCTCGATTTTTTCATGGTTGCAGGCTCTCTCTCCGAACTGGCGAACAAACACGTGTCTTGAGTCGTGTCAATTTATGATTTTGCAGAATTTTATTCTACGTTTAAGTCATGTTGTGTAACCTACACGGTGTCTGAAACGTACGCTCTCTTCGTTCGCAGACACACCCCAACTCGTCCACCGCGGGTCAGACACTCGGGATAGGAATTGGTTGACAACACAAGAGTGGCTACCGGAAAATAAGGCAGAGAGGGCACCATTAAAGGGAATGTAAACCCATTTTTACATGTGGCCTTATTTTCCTTCTTTCTGTGCTAGTTGATTCCCCGACAAATATATATATTTTTATATATTTAGTTTAATTACAGAGAAAATTGGTATGTCACATTTTGGTGAGTCATCACTTGCCATTGACTATAATGAAATATGCAAATATGTCTAAAGCATCTTAAAAAACTTTTTTCTTTCTTTTTTTCTTAAAAAACATTTAAACACTCCATACCAACTCATATTACACCATAGCTTGTACTAATCAAAGAGTGGAAGACATGTCTCTAAAATGTAGGCGCTTTGGTCTCCTCACGATCGTGACAGCAGGTCCCTCAAAATACTTTGTGTGTTCGATATCATGGCTTCCAGACTGTTCTGGATCTTGCTGTAGTTGTGGCTTTTGGCCACTTTATGCATATTGGAGTTGCAACGTTATCATTCCATCAAATGCCGTCATCTCTCTCTTCCTCTCTTTCTCGCAAGCATGTGTGCATTGAGCGCACACACACTATCACATATGGGCCTGATTCTGTTGAAGTTCTATATGTATCCAGAGAGGAGCAGCTAATGGATTTACTAACCGAGGAAGTTATTTTGGGTAGGGACGGAACTTATATTTGGCAGAAGTAATCAGGCCTGGGTAGGGCCTGAACGTCATGGGCATGGGTAGGGCTTGGGCTTAACATTATTGCCTGTGCAGGGCTCTATACATGTGGTGTGTGTGTGACCATGTTTAACTATACTTGTCCCCACAAGAATAGTAAACAAACCAAAATTTGACCAACTGGGGACATTTTGTTAGTCACTTCATGGTCAAATGATATTTCTAGGAGGATTAGGGTTAAGGTTAGAATTAGTATTAGGGTTAGGAGCTGTGGTTAAGTTTTGGGGTAAGGGTTAGGTTAAGGAAAATAGGATTTGGAATGGTTTTAGTGTCCCCACAAGGTTAGTTATACAAATCAAATTGTATTTGTCACTTGCGCAAAATATAATAGGTGTAGACCTTGATTGCTTACTTATACAAGCCCTTAACCAACAATTCCCATTCAAGAAGTTGAGAAAATATTTACTAAATAAATATAAAAATAAAGTAACACAAGAAAATTACATGACAATAACAAGGCTATATACAGGGGGTACCGGTACCGAGTCAATGTGCGGGGGTACAGGTTAGTCGAGGTAACTATTGATTATGCATAGATAATAAGCAGCGAGTAGCAGCAGTGTAAAAAC
Source organism: Oncorhynchus keta (assembly GCF_023373465.1). Classification (NCBI taxonomy): domain Eukaryota; kingdom Metazoa; phylum Chordata; class Actinopteri; order Salmoniformes; family Salmonidae; genus Oncorhynchus; species Oncorhynchus keta. The sequence goes on along the minus strand of NC_068444.1, from coordinate 41,134,010 downwards.
AAAGGGAGGTAGTGTCAATGTAAATAGTCCAGGTGACCATTTGATTAATTGTTCAGCAGACTTATGGCTTGGGGGTAGAGGCTGTTAAGGAGCCTTTTGGACCTAGACTTGTCGCTCCGGTTCCACTTGCCGTGCGGTAGCAGAGAGAACAGTATGACCTGGGTGACTAGAGTCTTTGACCATTTTTTTGTGCCTTCCTCTGACACCGCCTAGTATAGAGGTCCTGGATGACAGGGAGCTTGGGCCCAGTGATGTACTGGGCCATACCCATTACCCTCTGTAGTGCCTTACGGCCAGATGCCAAGCAGTTGTCATACCAGGCGGTGATGCAACCCATCAGGATGCACTCGATGGTGCAGCTGTAGAACTTCTTGAGGATCTGGGGACACATGCCAAATCTTTATCCTGAGGGGGATTAGGTTTTGTCGTGCCCTCTTCACTACTGTCTTGGTGTGCTTTGACCATGTTAGTTTGTTGGTGATGTGGACCCCAAGGCACTTGAAGCTCTCAACCTGCTCCACTGCAGCCCCGTCAATGAGAATGAGGGCGTGCTTGGTCTCTGACCTCCTCCCTATAGGCTGTATCATCATTGTCGGTGACCAGGCCTACCACTGTTGTGTATTCGGCAAATTTAATGATGGTGTTGGAGTCGTGCCTGGCCGTGCAGTCATAAGTGAACAGGGAGTACAGGAGGTGACTGAGCACGCCCCCCTGAGGGGCCCCTGTGTTTCTAATTGAAAGGATGTGGAAACCATTTTGATTCAACCAGTGTGTGCCCAGTGGGTAGACTGTTGTCTCTGCTACCGCACAGCAAGCGGTACCAGTGCATCAAGACTGGAACCAAAAGGACGCTGAACAGCTTCTACCCCCAAGACTTCTAAACAAGACTGCTAAATAGATTATCAAATGGCTGGTTGCATCACCGCCTGGTATGGCAACTGCTCGGCCTCCAGCACTACAGATGGTAGTGCAAATGGCCCAATACATCACTGTGGCCAAGCATCCAGGACCGCTATACAAGGCGGTGTCAGAGGAAGACCTAAAAATTGTCAAAGAGTCCAGCCACCCTAGTCATAGACTGTTCACTCTGCTACCACACAGCAAGCGGTACCGGAGTGCCAAGTGTAGGTCCAAGAGGCTTCTAAACAGCTTCTACCCCCAAGCCATAAGACTCCTGAACATCTAGTCAAATGGCTACCCACACCATTTGCAGTGACCTCCCTAACACCCCCTCTCACCCCCTTTTTACACCACTGGTACTCTCTGTTGTCATCTAGTCACTTTAATAACTCTACCTACAGTTGAAGTCGGAAGTTTACATACAGCTTTGCCAAATACATTTAAACTCAGTTTTTCTCAATTCCTGACATTGAGTAAAAATTCCCTGTTGTAGGTCAATTAGGATCACAACTTTATTTTAAGAATGTGAAATGTCAGAATAATAGTAGAGAGAAGGATTTATTTCAACTTTTATTTCTTTCATCACATTCCCAATCCTCCTGACAGAGCTGGTGTAACTGATTCAGGTTTGTAGCCATCCTTGCTCGCACATGCTTTTCAGTTCTGCCAACAAGTTTTCTATGGGATTGAGGTCAGGGCTTTGTGATGGCCATTCCAATACCTTGACTTTGTTGTGCTTAAGCCATTTTGCCACAACTTTGGAAGTATGCTTGGGGTCATTGTCCATTTGGAAGACCCATTTGCGACCAAGCTTTTAACGTCCTGACTGATGTCTTGAGATGTTGCTTCAATATATCCACATCATTTTCTATTTTGTGAAGTGCCCCAGTCCCTCCTGCAGCAAAGCACCCCCACAACATGATGCTTGCCACCCCTGTGCTTCACGGTTGAGATGGTGTTCTTCGGCTTGCAAGCATCCCCCTTTTTCCTCCAAACATAAAAATGGTCATTATGGCCAAACAGTTCTATTTTTGTTTCATCAGACCAGAGGACATATCTCCAAAAAGTCCGATCTTTGTCCCCATGTGCAGTTAGAAACCGTAGTCTGGCTTTTTCATGGCGGTTTTGGAGCAGTGGCTTCTTCCTTGCCTTTCAGGTTATGTCGATATAGGAATCGTTTTACCGTGGATATAGATAATAGGTCCTTTGCTGTTGTTCTGGGATTGATTTACACTTTTCACACCAAAGCACGTTCATCTCTAGGAGACAGAACATGGCTCCTTCCTGAGCGGTATGGCGGCTGTGTGGTCCCATAGTGTTTATACTTGCGTACTATTGTTTGTATAGATGAACGTGGTGCCTTCAGGCGTTTGAAATTTGCTCCCAAGGATGAACCATCTTTTCTGAGGTCTCGGTTAATTGTTTTGATTTTCCCATGATGTCAAGCAAAGAGGCACTGAGTTTGAAGGTAGCCATTGAAATATATCCACAGGTACACCACCAATTGACTCTAATGATGTCAATTAGCCTATCAGAAGTTTCTAAAGCCATGACATAATCTTCTGAAATTTTCCAAGCTGTTTAAAGGCACAGTCAACTTAGTGTATGTAAACTTCTGACCCACTGGAATTGTGATACAATTAATTATAAGTAAAATAATCTGTCTGTAAACAATTGTTGGAAAAATGACTTGTGTCATGCACAAAGTAGATGTCCTAACCGACTTGCAAAAACTATAGTTTGTTTACAATACATTTGTGGAGTGGTTGAAAAACAAGTTTTAATGACTCTGACCTAAGTGTATGTAAACTTCCGACTTCAACTGTACGTACATACTACCTCAAATAACCGGTGTCCCCGCACATTGACTCTGTATCCGTACCCACATCTATATAGTCTCACTATTGTTATTTCACTACTACTCTTTAATTACTTGTTACTTTTATCTCTTATTCTTATCTGAATTTTTGTTTTTTTTAACTGCATTGTTGGATACACCTGTTGTATTCGGCACATGTGACTAATAAAATGTGGTTTGATTGGAATAAAGGTGTGTGCCCAGTGGGTATGGCTTGGGTGGATGGAGTCTTTGACACTTTGGCCTTCCTCTTCCTCGGTCCTGGTATAGAGGTGGCAGGGAGCTCGGCCCCAGTGATGTACTGGGCTGTACTCACCACCCTCTGAGATACAAGAGTATCTGTTGTAAGGCATATAGTAAATGCGGAACAGGTGAGTCTAAAACTGTTTTTGTGTACACTCCAAACTAAATTCTCATCACTTCAGGCCCAGACATTGACGAACCAGTAGGGGTCACTCTCTCCTATGCAAAAGAACAAGAACAACAGCCCAAACTACAGTCCCACTTCATTCTGGAGACCATAGATACTGTACAATCATCCAGACGCTCGGTGCTGTACTCTATCATTATATGCATCCTCTTTATATGTTTATCCGGTTGTCATGCATATAAGTATGGGGTGATTGTTTTGCCTATCCCCCATTCATATCAAAATCAGTGCATCCCAATGAATAAGAAACCATTGCCTTTCCCTTCGTCACAGTGGTCCATCATTTCATCTTGCTTCTCAACAATACCTCATTCCAAAGGGAAGGCCCAATAATGGTGATCCATGATTAATATACAACCATCAGCCTGTATAGGCAGCTTGATCACACATGACTATAGAATTAGCTTACTGCTATGAATGCTTTGAAACTATGTAAGGTTATGTAGAATAGTACACATTTTGCAAAGCATGTGTAAAATGCATGATGAAAGTACCCCTCCTGTGTGTGTGTGTGCTACTCTGTTTGAAGGGTCTGCTCACCATTTTGTTTTCTGTCCCCTGACCAACAGACCCATTGTGTCTGTTATCTGTTGGTTAGGTGGCAAAAAACGATTGACCTTTTCTTGTTCAGACACAGGTGTACGTTTTTTTTAATTCGGTCAAAGATTGGTTTACTCTTTCAATTTTCTTTTTATTGTTCCAAGACATATCAAAGACTTTTACAGATAGGCCACCAGTCATTTCAAAAGAAAAAGTGGTTCCTTCATTGTAAAGCCTTTGTAACGGCTGTCATCGGTGGAAGAAAGTGAGGACCAAGGTGCAGCGTGGTAAGTGTTCATGGTTTTTAATAATACTCAAACTGAACAACAAAGAAACAACCGAAACAGTTCTGTCTGGTGCAAACACACAAAGACTGAAAACAAACACCCACAAAACACAATTGAAAACAGGCTACCTAAATATGGTTCTCAATCAGGGACAACGATTGACAGCTGCCTCTGATTGAGAACCATACCAGGCCAAACACAGAATTAGAAAATCCTAGAAAAACTAACATAGACAACCCACCCAACTCACGCCCTGACCATACTAAAACAAAGACAAAACAAAGGAACTAAGGTCAGAACGTGACAGCCTTATATAACGGCCCACAAAAATAGAAAAATAGGGGGAAAACGGTTGAATCAACACAGCATGCATATCGTGTAAATAGGATGGGGACGATCAGAGAGTGACATCACAGCAACGGGAGATGACGGTCTACTATTATTCAGACCATTCAAAATGTCGCATGCAGAAACCTGCTGGGACCTGCTCGTGCCTTTGCCAGTGGTTCATACCAGTTCACCACAAGTGGCTCCTAGAATCATAAAGAGTAATCAATGGTGTGTTGTACTACATACGCAAGAGGGATATTGGCCTCCAGTTATTGACTTTTGTTTCTATAAGAGAGGAATTATTCTGGTTGTTAATGTCCACCCACACGACTGAGAGTCGAATGAGGATCATATTGCTCCTAGCCTTATTCCCTGCACTAAAGCTAAATTATTAACATTACAAGTACAGGCAAAAAAATGTTTTTTATTTAATACCATCTATATTAGTCAGACATCGCATATTGAGTTAACTGCTTCTCTTTTATAGGGTAGATTTTCATTGTTTTATAATATGGAACACGGTTTTTGTGTCATATATAGGCTAATATCTAGCTAGTGCCTGAAAGGATAAGATGACTCAATTTGGGCATTTGACATTGACATTTGGATGGAGTTACAGAGTTCGCTAGGCAACTAAGTACATAAATGGCATCAGCAAACCGGCTTGTTTGTGGAAAGGGTTTCTAGCATTTTCTGCAATGCGATTTACTACCCCTTTGTCAACGTGGCTGAACAATGGCCCTGTTTTCCACCCCTGACTAGTTCTAATGTTATTTCAACCATCAGGTGATTATCACAGCAGCCCAGTGTTGCCAAGTAGTCTCTGTTTGTGAGTAATCAAATATTGACTCCAGCAAAAGTGTATGTGGGAGTGTGGGTAGTAACAAGGCAAACTCTTTTTATCTAAGCTGACAATGGGTTGCTGTCAACTCCTAGGATAGGGGAGTGGATTTAAATAATGTCATGCAGGCATACAGTCAAACGTTTGGACACACATATTCATTCAAGGGTTTTTCTTTATTTTTACTATTTTCTACATTGTAGAATAATAATGAAGACATCAAAACTATGAAATAACACATATGGAATCATGTAGTAACCATAAAAGTGTTAAACAAATCAAAATTTGATTTTAGATTCTTCAAAGTAGCCACCCTTTGCCTTGATGACAGCTTTTCACACTCTTGGCAGTCTCTCAACCAGCTTCACCTGGAATGCTTTTCCAACAGTCTTGAAGGAGTTCCCACATATGCTGAGCACTTGTTATTTACTTTTACTTCACTCTGCGGTCCAACTCATCTCAAACCATCTCAATTGGGTTGAGGTCGGGTGATTGTGGAGGCCAGGTCATCTGATGCAGCACTCCATCACTCTCCTTCTTGGTCAAATAGCCCTTACACAGCCTGGGGGTGTGTTGGGTCATTGTCCTGTAGAAAAACAAATGATAGTCCCACTAAGCACAAACCAAATGGGATGGCGTATCACAGCAGAATGCTATGGTAGCCATGCTGGTTAAGTGTTCCTTGAATTCTATATAAATCACAGACAGTGTCACCAGCAAAGCACCCTCACACATCACACCTCCTCCTCCATGCTTCACGGTGGGAACCACACATGGGGAGATCATCAATTCACCTATTCTGCATCTTACAAAGACACAATGGTCTCAAATTTGGACTCATCAGAACAAAGAACTTCTTGGCCCAAGCAAGTCTCTTCTTATTATTGGTGTCCTTTAGTAGTGGTTTCTTTTGAGATGTGTCTGTTACTTGAACTCTGTGAAGCATTTATTTGGACTGTAATCTGAGGTTCAGTTGACTCTAATGAATTTATCCTCAGCTGTCCATTGATTGAGAGGGGTTGGGTTAAATATGAAAGACACATTTAAATTTAAGGCATTCAGTTGTACAACTGACTAGGTATCCTCTTTTTCCTTTCCATTAACATTTTTCTTTGCTTTTATACGAGCCTAATGCTTGTTGTTCTATTTGTTGTATGTCTACTTGTGCAACAGAGTGGTGTAAAAGGCATTGCATGGTGTCCCCCTAGCTTTTCTAACTCCCATAGCATTTCATCTTGGACGAAGTGATTGTCACATCCAAAATAATTCATAGGATTTAATGACGTTTTCACTCTTTCCATGTAAGTTCCATTTGCGATTGTCAGTCATTCTGAAAATAAGCCGGCCATGTTGCAAAGTTCTATGATCCACTGGACTTACATTTGAACACTGGACCGACTAGGAGCAAAGCTGCAATACGTTGTTTTGTTTCCCTTTTTCATTCGTGATCTCCATCTGTGACCTCTAGGCATTCATTTCACAGTACCTCTGGTCTATGCAGTAGGATTGGGTGTGTTACATATAGGCCATCACACCATCGCTGTGACTAAGAATAAGACTGGAGTGGGTGAAAGGGAAAGAGAGACAGCTAGACAGCTAGCTCAGACAAGGGTTCTGAGTGCGTGTGGCTTAATGGTTTTAAAGAAAGATTAGGCTACCTGGCCAAAACACCACACCACCACACACCTCAGAAGCACCCACATCATCAACAGCAGCCCCAGGGCCAGGCAGGCGTCTCAGACCGACTCAAGGAGGTTTACTACCATAGCCCTATTTTGGAATGGTTCAGTGCCAGTTCTATCTATAGCTCAGCAAGTTAATCACAAGCAGGATTGGCAAGATGTATCAAAACGGGAGCCTGAACAGAAAGTGGATCACTGAGCCTAATTCAGTCCATAACACTGTGAGATCGGGCTGATGTGCCAAGTCTGACCATAACTATCAGTAGGTCTATCTGAAGCAGGGCTCTGGTGTGGTGACACATATTCAATGCTAACAGCCGCTCTTGGGCCAGAAGCAACATGAATGGGTCATACTTTTGGCGGATTGGCGAAAATATTCATATAAACCCTCTCATCCTAGGCAATTGGAAGAAAATACGCAAAATAAATTGGACTGAGGATTTGGTATCTTGAGATTAAGGCTCAGTTCAGATTCAATTCTGTTTACCAGGGAAAGATCAGGAGACGAAGTCTCAGGGCCTGTCATTTCCTGGAGGGTTGTAGCCACTGCAAAGTAGTAAAGTACAAAGTAAATTACTACAAGACGTGCAATGTAGCCTATTCTTAGTTGAGAGAAAATAACCAATTAACCAAAGAAGCTGTCCTTCACTGCATATAACAAATGATGAATGCATACTTCTATACTCGATTATGTAATATTCCTCATAGCCAATATCAGTCAACCATGTACATTCATTATGTGAAGCCTACTCTCAGCCCAGCAGTGGTTCTACACCAGCCATTCAATGAGGGCCCTCGTTCTGTAGAAACTCTGTTCTGTTTGCTCAGGTACCTGCTCCTCTCCCTCTGTGCCTTTGTGCCTCTGTGCCTGTGTGTACGTGTGTGTGCATGTGTGTGCGTGCATGTATGTGTGTGCGTGTGTGCATGTGAGTGTGCATGTGTGTGTGCATGTATGTGTGTGTGTGTGCGTGTGTGCATACTGTAACCTTGAGAGAACACATGCTCGGAGTGTCCGGGAGCGCATGTGCTATCTTTAGCTTTTATAGATGGTTTTCTACTGGCCTCTTCCTCCTCTACTCCTCCTGCTCCATCTCTTCTCCCTTTAGCCCACATCACTCACTCACTACAAACAAGACTGAACTGTTACCGGGCAGATTAGCAGAAAAAAAAACACTTATGTGGGAAAACACGTGCCACATGTTTGTTTTTGATGCAGAGTGAAATAAACGTCACTCGCACTCGCTGGCCTTGATTCCTGCCAGCCGGCATCTGTCAGGCCTGGGCAGAGGATATACTGTACACTGAAATATCCACTGGCTCTGCACATGCTGAATACATTTGTTTCACACAAGCAGTGGTGAGGGTGTGGAATGCAGAATGCTGGGACCTCTATATCTTCTGGCTGATAGTATGCTGTGTGATGCCAAAGGGATTGCCTGCAAGAGCTTTATCCTACAGCCTGAATATATTTGCTGTAACTATACATAGACTAGAATAATGCCTGTGATTTAGCTTACTGGCTCACTGTGGGCGACATGGTTACTTTGCCCTTTTGTGACTATTCCATTGGTTCTTGTATGCAAGTCAAGTTGAATCAAGGTCTTTGAAGAACATTTTTGACCCTTGTCTAGTCCATGAATAGCTCGCTCACTCATATTGATCTGTGTAATACGTCTGTGCGGGTGTACCAACTGGGGATTGAGGGTATAACCGGGTTAGGCACTCCAGCCACGTTTTAGAGAGAGGTGTAACAGTGCTAAATGACTTAAATGTAAATGTAAATGTAACAGAGCCAGGGTTACACTGTTAGGTCAGATGCCATGAAGCCTTATCATTGGTAGACTGCACCTAAGTGGCTTCCTTTCAGGCATCTATTGAGGTCTCTGGGGCACGTGATGCAAGAAGAATCTGAGGTGCAGATGTACAATCTTAATTTGATCACCCCTGCACGGCATGAAATCCAAACATGTAGTGTGCTCAAAATTTTTTTTAAAGCTTCTAAAGTTGGTCATTTTAACTTTAAAATGTCCGTCTTGATTTGCCCTAACTAAAACAAAATGTTCATGAATTATAATCCACATTAACAATTCATATTTCCAGTTGCTGCAGGATTATGTTCCTGCTGTAGCAAGCTGGTTCAAATTACGATACAGCATCTGTATATGGGTAAGCTGATTCATTTCCCATGTCCCCCTTTCTCGGTTCAGACCTGACTGTATGATACACAGTAAGTACAGTATTTCAGATGGTTATCAGAATGTGTGTTACAGAATGAGTTTACCCACTGGGCACAGATGTCAGTTCAACATCTATTTTTTATTTACATTCTGTTGAATTGTCAACTAATGTGAATTCAACATGAAATCAACTAAAACATTCACCATGTCATTGGATTTAGGTTATAAATTCCCCTACGTTGATGACATTTTGCAAATTCAATCAGTTACGCACGTTGATTCAACGGCATCACATAGATTTTTGTTGTTGTTGTTGAAATTATGTGGAAGCAACGTTGATTCAACCATTTTTTCCCCAGTGGGTAGCATGACATTCCCCTGAGCTACATAACTTTTTTTTTCATGTAATGTATAGACTTTGACATCCATTTGGATATAAGTAGTCACAAAGAGCAAAGCACGATATCCATTCCTGATGTGAGAATGACCCAATAACTATTTAGTCCCTTGTTTAAAGGTCCCGCACAGTCACCCGATTTCCCAAGTAAAAATAGCCATTGAATGACCAAAATATCCCTCGTGGTATTTTTACGCTATTAAAATGCTCAGACTTGAAGAAATGTTCCCTTTCTCTCATCTCTAACTATCAGGAAGCCTAAAAGAACAGGCTAAGTAGGCGGGAGCTTATATTCATGAGCTCGCCTTGACTGACAGCTCTTTGAAACGCCCTTGTGGTGATTGCCAGGTAACAAGGTAAACAATGGGCCATGTCATTCCAATCCTAAATAGTGTGCCTCAACCCATTTTGTCAGCAAAATACTCTCATGGTCAACAGAGCTGATAATGGACTGTTGGAACAGCAGCAATACACAATTGAATATCTATTGTTTTGTAACTAATTACAGAATACAGGTCACTGACACACTTCACACTAATTATTTTTATTTTTTTTATTTTTTTTTTATTTCACCTTTATTTAACCAGGTAGGCTAGTTGAGAACAAGTTCTCATTTGCAACTGCGACCTGGCCAAGATAAAGCATAGCAGTGTGAACAGACAACACAGAGTTACACTTGGAGTAAACAATTAACAATAACACAGTAGAAAAAAAGAGAGTCTATATACATTGTGTGCAAAAGGCATGAGGAGGTAGGCTAAATAATTACAATTTTGCAGATTAACACTGGAGTGATAAATGATCAGATGGTCATGTACAGGTAGAGATATTGGTGTGCAAAAGAGCAGAAAAGTAAATAAATAAAAACAGTATGGGGATGAGGTAGGTAAAATTGGGTGGGCTATTTACCGATAGACTATGTACAGCTGCAGCGATCGGTTAGCTGCTCAAGATAGCAGATGTTTGAAATTGGTGAGGGAGACAAAAGTCTCCAACTCCAGTCACAGGCAGCAGAGAACTGGAACGAAAGGCGGCCAAATGAGGTGTTGGCTTTAGGGATGATCAGTGAGATACCTGCTGGAGCGCGTGCTACTGGGTGGGTGTTGCCATCGTGACCAGTGAACTGAGATAAGAGCTTTACCTAGCATGGACTTGTAGATGACCTGGAGCCAGTGGGTTTGGCGACAAATATGTAGCGAATTAGTAAAGCCTGAGTTACCTTGGAAGCTTAGACATTTATTTTATTGAACCTTTATTTAACTAGGCAAGTCAGTTAAGAACAAATTCCTATTTACAATGAAGGCCTAACCCGGCCAAACCCTAACCCGGACGTCACTGGGCCAATTGTATGCCGCCCTATGGGACTCCCAATCACAGCCGGTTGTAATACAGCCTGGAATCGAACCAGGGTCTGTAGTGACACCTCTAGCACTGAGATGCAGTGCCTTAGACCCGCTGTGCCACTCGGGAGCCCACAAAATATATATAGCTTCCCCACATAAGGGAATGTACATGAAAACAGCATGCAATAAGTGTACTGGACAATGTATTGGTGCCTCTGCATTAGCATTGTAAATAACAGTATGATCTGAATTTGATGTATCGATCAACATGAACATTCATGTTAAATAAAGGTGAGGAATAATGGGGAGACATCATTTGGCATAATAATTAGATCCATAAGCCTAATCTAGGCTGGACCCACTGATTCGTACAATTTGTAGCACTCATCTCCCATCCGAATGCTTGAATAAAACGATACAAATTAACAAAATGTGATATCATATCACATAAAAGTGAATTGCTTAGGCTTTAGGAAATGCAACCAACTACAAAGATTGATGGGGAGGGGAGCGAGAGAGGAGCGGGACCCGTGTAACCCGGTTCAATCAAGTAGGCTTCAGTCACCCACTTGGCTTCAGTCATCTCCAAGATTGAAGTGGGAGACAAATCCAGCTATAGCCTCCTCCTTGTCAGGCCTCTCACACCGGGCAGACAGGGGTCCTGGGAAGGACCGCGCACACAGCTTCCCCACATACAGCCGTGGCTCAAGGGGGACCTCGTTGAAGAGGAGATCCAGGACCCTGTCTACATAGCATGTAATGTTTTTGAAACGGGAAATGTTTGTTAAAGGGGTGGAACATTTTATTTCATTTTATTTACTGTTCTGAGTTATGATGCAAACAATTCAAAGTGATCTACAATGTGTTTTTCTGGTGTTTCATAAGTACTCAATTTGAAATATGCAATATTTGGTTGTGTACTTGTTTGTATGTGAAACTCCTCAATGTTTGTACTTGACATTTTTGTGTACTTGAAATGCTCACTTGATGCATATGTGAAATGAATAACTATGACTTCCATTATGTTGGGTCTGGCTTCACAACCTTGGGGAAGCTCATTTTGTATCGCCGCATTCCCGCTGCCATGGTTGCTTGCCTGCGGTTGGTGTTCTCATTGAAACAAGCATAAAATTATAAGGGTTTGTTTAGGGGAAATGATACTACTGTAGTCACTGCACAATACAGATGATGAAAAACACGTTTTTGCGACGTAATATACCTGCAGAGCATTCCAACGCAGGGGAAAAAAAAAAACTTTCTTGGGCATAGTGTTTGTGTTAAAGAACACCTGGTCAGATAACAAATACCTGTGACAGGGGTGGGCAACTTCACTATATTAGGATGGGTGTTGTCAACGCAAGGCATTTGTTCCAGACCATCAGTCACCAGACAAATTATCAAACCGATCATCAACACATGATATTATGGAATGAAGACTAACTTGTACAAGCTGGACATCCACAATCTTGGAAGTTTCAAGGTCCATCACAGAGTATGACCCAAACTTTGGTCATGTTTTCACAACCACCACCAGACACACCTACTTGTTGAAACATTGCTAGCCACAGTAAATCACCATAAGACGAAGAGCAATCTTGGGGTTATGCATACCCTATACCCGAGAGGCCTAGGGATTCCGCCCTCATGTCTACTTCAGTGGCAACTCCTCCCTCCCTCTGTGACATGGACCGAATCAGCTATGCCTGCTCTGTGTGATAAATACAAATGATGGTAGCTGCAAATCATCCTCACGCCCACAGCTGTCAGCATCTGTAAAGACATTATGGTTGAGTACATGGTTTTGAACCGGAATGGCAATTGAACAGCAGAATATATCCCAGTATGTGCCTTTAACTTGCCTTCTTTGTCTGGATAAAAGATGACCCAGTGAGGTATATGGCAGCAGAGAGGTGGAAGTTTCCTGGTGGGATGCTATGACTCAATAAATCTCCCAACACTCAAAAAGTATCCAGACGCAAAATCCATTTCAAATTATGATCATATTTAGGCTACTTTACCCCAGTTATCAATCACGGAAATAATGTTCTGTGGATGAATCTACATTCTGACAGTATGAGTGCAGAAAACAGCCCCGCAGAAAAAGGTCATATCAGAAATGATTAGAGTAACTCTCTCCCGTCACTGTGGTCCCTTTTATGGGCAACCTCTCCAAGCATGATGAAGGAGAGGATCAAATCTATCCACTCCTCCAAGGAGCAATGATATTGAGATGAGGAGTTGAGGACACATGGATGGGAGTAAGTATGTATTTTATATCTAGTGAAGTGAGGTGTAGAGACATTCAGAGCAGTGTCACAACCAGTCCCAATTCACTCCCTAACACTTCCACTTAGCCCTTAACAAGTTGATAGAAGCTCCACTAGTACTTATAACTATACACACTATTGACATCTGTAAACATTGAAGTGTTAGGGACAAGGGGATGGGGAGGGATTGGGACTGGCAGTTCACCTTCTAATACCAAGGCCATGGTAGAGTATAATGGAGAAGATCTATAGATCCATAAAGATCTAGAGTAGCTTACAGTTTGATTGGAGATTCATCCAAGCCTGAGACACTTGGATGGTGTGAGGGGTCCTCATATTCATCCTCAGGGCATGTGTTTGCAGTGTCACTTTCATCCAAACAGGACGCCATCCGTGACCGTTTTGCAGGTGCAGGTTGGGATGTTCTGTCTTTGACGGGTGACTCGAGCATGGTGGTGCCGACACCAACAGTTTTGGTGGATGTGGTTGCCTGGGAAGCTGTGCAGACAGAGTAAATGTTGAATTTTCAAAAATGTCTATCATTACAGCTTGACGATAGTGGAAAGACAAAAGAGAAACATCTGAAAGACAACAACCCTCAAAAGGGAATGGCAAAATGTGATTTTCAGGGGTAAATTACAAATACTTACACACAGCGACTCCTTTTGGGGACCACATTACTCCGTGCCAGCTGTGTGCTGGTTGTTCTCAGACTCCTACGGGGAGGATTTGTCTGGCAAGCAACATAATTTCTTGGTATTACTGACTGTTAAGCAACATCATTTGTTGGTAATACTGACTGGTAAGCAACATCATTTGTTGGTAATATTGACTGGTAAGCAACATAATTTGTCTGTAATACTGACTGGTAAGCAACAACATTTGTTGGTATTACTGACTGGTAAGCAACATCATTTGTTGGTAATACTGACTGGTAAGCAACATCATTTGTTGGTATTACTGACTGGTAAGCAACATCATTTGTTGGTAATACTGACTGGTAAGCAACATCATTTGTTGGTATTACTGACTGGTAAGCAACATCATTTGTTGATAATACTGACTGGTAAGCAACAACATTTGATGGTATTACTGACTGGTAAGTAACATCATTTGTTGGTAATACTGACTGGTAAGTAACAACATTTTTTGGTAAGACTGACTGGTAAGCAACAACATTTGTTGGTAATACTGACTGGTAAGTAACAACATTTGTTGGTAAGACTGACTGGTAAGCAACAACATTTGTTGGTAATACTGACTGGTAAGCAACAACATTTGTTGGTAAGACTGACTGGTAAGTAACATCATTTGTTGGTAAGACTGACTGGTAAGCAACAACATTTGTTGGTAAGACTGACTGGTAAGCAACAACATTTGTTGGTAAGACTGACTGGTAAGCAACAACATTTGTTGGTAATACTGACTGGTAAGCAACAACATTTGTTGGTAAGACTGACTGGTAAGCAACAACATTTGTTGGTAAGACTGACTGGTAAGCAACAACATTTGTTGGTAAGACTGACTGTTAAGCAACAACATTTGTTGGTAAGACTGACTGGTAAGCAACAACATTTGTTGGTAATACTGACTGGTAAGCAACAACATTTGTTGGTAATACTGACTGGTAAGCAACAACATTTGTTGGTAATACTGACTGGTAAGTAACATCATTTGTTGGTAATACTGACTGTTAAGCAACAACATTTGTTGGTAAGACTGACTGGTAAGTAACAACATTTGTTGGTAAGACTGACTGGTAAGCAACAACATTTGTTGGTAATACTGACTGGTAAGCAACAACATTTGTTGGTAATACTGACTGGTAAGCAACAACATTTGTTGGTAATACTGACTGGTAAGTAACATCCTTTGTTGGTAATACTGACTGGTAAGCAACAACATTTGTTGGTAATACTGACAACATTTGTTGTAAGACAACAACATTTGTTGGTAAGACTGACTGGTAAGTAACATAATTTGTTGGTAAGACTGACTGGTAAGCAACAACATTTGTTGGTAATACTGACTGGTAAGCAACAACATTTGTTGGTAATACTGACTGGTAAGCAACAACATTTGTTGGTAATACTGACTGGTAAGCAACAACATTTGTTGGTAATACTGACTGGTAAGTAACATCCTTTGTTGGTAATACTGACTGGTAAGCAACAACATTTGTTGGTAATACTGACTGGTAAGCAACAACATTTGTTGGTAAGACTGACTGGTAAGTAACATAATTTGTTGGTAAGACTGACTGGTAAGCAACAACATTTGTTGGTAATACTGACTGGTAAGCAACAACATTTGTTGGTAAGACTGACTGGTAAGTAACATCATTTGTTGGTAAGACTGACTGGTAAGCAACAACATTTGTTGGTAAGACTGACTGGTAAGCAACAACATTTGTTGGTAATACTGACTGGTAAGTAACATCATTTGTTGGTAAGACTGACTGGTAAGCAACAACATTTGTTGGTAAGACTGACTGGTAAGCAACAACATTTGTTGGTAAGACTGACTGGTAAGCAACAACATTTGTTGGTAATACTGACTGGTAAGCAACAACATTTGTTGGTAAGACTGACTGGTAAGCAACAACATTTGTTGGTAAGACTGACTGGTAAGCAACAACATTTGTTGGTAAGACTGACTGGTAAGCAACAACATTTGTTGGTAAGACTGACTGGTAAGCATCAACATTTGTTGGTAATACTGACTGGTAAGCAACAACATTTGTTGGTAATACTGACTGGTAAGCAACAACATTTGTTGGTAATACTGACTGGTAAGTAACATCATTTGTTGGTAATACTGACTGTTAAGCAACAACATTTGTTGGTAAGACTGACTGGTAAGTAACAACATTTGTTGGTAAGACTGACTGGTAAGCAACAACATTTGTTGGTAATACTGACTGGTAAGCAACAACATTTGTTGGTAATACTGACTGGTAAGCAACAACATTTGTTGGTAATACTGACTGGTAAGTAACATCCTTTGTTGGTAATACTGACTGGTAAGCAACAACATTTGTTGGTAATACTGACTGGTAAGTAACATCATTTGTTGGTAAGACTGACTGGTAAGCAACAACATTTGTTGGTAAGACTGACTGGTAAGCAACAACATTTGTTGGTAATACTGACTGGTAAGCAACAACATTTGTTGGTAAGACTGACTGGTAAGTAACATCATTTGTTGGTAAGACTGACTGGTAAGCAACAACATTTGTTGGTAAGACTGACTGGTAAGCAACAACATTTTTGGTAAGACTGACTGGTAAGCAACAACATTTGTTGGTAATACTGACTGGTAAGCAACAACATTTGTTGGTAAGACTGACTGGTAAGTAACAACATTTTTTGGTAAGACTGACTGGTAAGCAACAACATTTGTTGGTAATACTGACTGGTAAGCAACAACATTTGTTGGTAATACTGACTGGTAAGCAACAACATTTGTTGGTAAGACTGACTGGTAAGCAACAACATTTGTTGGTAAGACTGACTGGTAAGCAACAACATTTGTTGGTAATACTGACTTGTAAGCAACATCATTTGTTGGTAATACTGACTGGTAAGCAACAACATTTGTTGATAATACTGACTGGTTAGCAACAACATTTGTTGGTAATACTGACTGGTAAGCAACAACATTTGTTGGTAATACTGACTGTTAAGCAACAACATTTGTTGGTAATACTGACTGGTAAGCAACAACATTTGTTGGTAATACTGACTGGTAAGCAACAACATTTGTTGGTAAGACTGACTGGTAAGCAACAACATTTGTTGGTAAGACTGACTGGTAAGCAACAACATTTGTTGGTAATACTGACTGGTAAGCAACAACATTTGTTGGTAAGACTGACTGGTAAGCAACAACATTTGTTGGTAAGACTGACTGGTAAGCAACAACATTTGTTGGTAAGACTGACTGGTAAGCAACAACATTTGTTGGTAATACTGACTGGTAAGCAACAACATTTGTTGGTAAGACTGACTGGTAAGCAACAACATTTGTTGGTAAGACTGACTGGTAAGTTTCAACATTTGTTGGTAATACTGACTGGTAAGCAACAACATTTGTTGGTAATACTGACTGGTAAGCAACAACATTTGTTGGTAAGACTGACTGGTAAGCAACAACATTTGTTGGTAAGACTGACTGGTAAGCAACAACATTTGTTGGTAATACTGACTTGTAAGCAACATCATTTGTTGGTAATACTGACTGGTAAGCAACAACATTTGTTGATAATACTGACTGGTTAGCAACAACATTTGTTGGTAATACTGACTGGTAAGCAACAACATTTGTTGGTAATACTGACTGTTAAGCAACAACATTTGTTGGTAAGACTGACTGGTAAGCAACAACATTTGTTGCTAATACTGACTGTTAAGCAACAACATTTGTTGGTAATACTGACTGTTAAGCAACAACATTTGTTGGTAATACTCACTGGTAAGCAACAACATTTGTTGGTAATACTGACTGGTAAGCAACAACATTTGTTGGTTATACTGACTGGTAAGCAACAACATTTGTTGGTAATACTGACTGGTAAGCAACAACATTTGTTGGTTATACTGACTGGTAAGCAACAACATTTGTTGGTAATAATATATAATAATATATGCCATTTAGCAGACGCATTTATCCAAAGCGACTTACAGTCATGTGTGCATACATTCTACGTATGGGTGGTCCCGGGAATCGAACCCACTACCCTGGCGTTACAAGCGCCATGCTCTACCAACTGAGCTACAGAAGGACCTAATACTGACTGGTAAGCAACATCATTTGTTGGTATTACTGACTGGTAAGCAACAACATTTGTTGGTAATACTGACTGGTAAGCAACAACATTTGTTGGTAATACTGACTGGTAAGCAACAACATTTGTTGGTAATACTGACTGAACAACATTTGTTGGTAAGACTGACTGGTAAGTAACATAATTTGTTGGTAAGACTGACTGGTAAGCAACAACATTTGTTGGTAATACTGACTGGTAAGCAACAACATTTGTTGGTAAGACTGACTGGTAAGCAACAACATTTGTTGGTAAGACTGACTGGTAAGCAACAACATTTGTTGATAATACTGACTGGTAAGCAACAACATTTGTTGGTAATACTGACTGGTAAGCAACAACATTTGTTGGTAATACTGACTGTTGAGCAACAACATTTGTTGGTAATACTGACTGGTAAGCAACAACATTTGTTGGTAAGACTGACTGGTAAGCAACAACATTTGTTGGTAATACTGACTGGTAAGCAACAACATTTGTTGGTAAGACTGACTGGTAAGCAACAACATTTGTTGGTAAGACTGACTGGTAAGTAACAACATTTGTTGGTAATACTGACTGGTAAGCAACATCATTTGGTGGTAATGGGAGCTTACATTGACACCCAATCTACCTTGTTGGTGTGCTGCCACCCAATGTTGGGGACTTGGATGGAAGATCAAAAACTATATAGTGACTATCAGGTTCGTTACAGAAAATAAACCGTTCACAAGGCAAAGCAGCCACAGTTGCATTATCTAACATTATCTAACATTATCTAACATTAGCCCCCCCGATCCTCCAAAAAATGTTGCCTACCAAACTTCTGATACTTACAGTAAGGTCATCGCTTGCAAGATCCATTGTGGTCCTTCTGTAGCTCAGTTGGTAGAGCATGGCGCTTGTAACGCCAGGGTAGTGGGTTCGTTTCCCAGGACCACCCATATGTAGAATGTATGCACACATGACTGTAAGTCGCTTTGGATAAAAGCGTCTGCTAAATGGCATATATTATTATATTATATATTATTGTCAATGTTGGTACAGCATCCGTATTCAGGATTAGCATCCGTATTCAGGATTAGCATCCTGACAAGAACTTTTCGCATGCTCTCCTGAGTAGATAGAGCTACTTTGCTCGAAATGTGATACTGCACACGTGTGACATGATCATTATTTTCGGTGCAGCCTGTCCACCCAAAATGAAAAGCAGCCACTGCTGTCAAGCTTTTCATTCTACCGTAAAATAGTGTACCGTTAAATTTACTTGATGGCATCTCGTCACAACACAATGTGCTTCTGCCGGCATGCTGCTATGTCGCTTGTTAGCCAACAGTCACACCACTGATGAAAGGTTACCAGTATCTTTGGTCGTATGTTCTGCTTGAGCTAGCTAGTTTACAGTTTATAAACATGTGATGATAGTTTTAGGCGGTACATATTTAAATGAGTTCAGCTGATAAGACTACACTAAAGGCAGAAGTAAAGCCTTGGTAATGCCTGCTCCCTGAATCCAAGTGTTTTACACAGGGGGAGAGGACCAGTAACTTTATGATCAAACTTTATCAATGTACCAGCTACAGTTATTTGTCATAATTGGATCACTCTACATTGAAATGGTTTCATCCAAATATCATCCAATTTGAAGGAAAACATGATTTTCACTGTTGGGACCTTTTGCGTTTTAGTCATGTAGGTGTAGAAATGTCTATCAGAGCTCACAGGAAAGAGTGCGATACAGATGTAGGATCTTCATTTATTGTTGAGAATTCTTCCTGCACCACATGAAATGCAGCTGAACATGGCGATTGACATAAATTCACTGAAAACCCACACTGACACACGGTTATATAACAGTGTTGCACTTTTCATGTAGCCTACTTTTGGCCAGCTAATAGCTTAACCACCGATCAAGCGACATGGACAACATTTTCAAATGCTGTCAGCTGCAGGGTTATTTTTGTTTTGACGATATGAAGTGAGCTCCAAAAGTATTGGGACAGTGACACATTCTTGTTGTTTTGGCTCTGTAATCCAGCACTTTGGATTTTGAAATGACGCAATGACTATGAGGTTTTAAAGTGCAGACTGTCAGCTTTAATATGAGGGTATTTCTATCAATAGCATTTTTTGTACATAGCCCTCCCCCTCATTTTAATGGGACCAAAGGTATGGGGACAAATGGTACTTTACAGTGGTGTAAAGTACTTTAGTAAAAATACTTTAAAGTGCTACTTAAGTCATTTTTTGAGGTATCTCATTTTTGAGGTATCTCCAATGAGACGGATGTAACACAAGATCCCACCAAAAACGGACCAAGTAGCGTGGCCAGGAGGAGTGGGCATGGGAGGACATCCTGGATGGAGAAGGACCCTGGACGCAAGCCGGAGAGTATCACTGTTCAAGGGAGCAGATGGAGGCAACGAGACGAGGAGTTAAGTCAACAACGCAAGCATGAGAGGCAGCCCAAAAATATATTTTTTGGGGGTGGGCACACGGAGTGGGCGGCAGAGCCGAGGGGTGAACCAGAACCAGTCAGGGAGACGAGTGAGGAGCTTGACGCAAGATTCCGGAGAGAGGTGCTGGCTTTGAGAGTGCTGCAGAGCAGGCGTGACCAGTCCTTGTCATTCAGGCATCTGGCCTTCGGTGCGCCTCCCCAGTCCGGTGCGTCCCGTGTCTCCTCTACGCACTCATGGGGTATGTGTCACCGTTCAGGCACCATGTTATGCGGTTCTACGCACCGTGTCTCCAGTGAGCCTTCACAGCCCAGTGCGTCCTGTGCCAGCGCCCCACACTTGCCGGGCTAAAGTGAGCATCCAGCAAGGACGGGTTGTGCCAGCTCTACGCTCCAGGCCTCCAGTGCGCCTCCACAGTCCAGTATGTCCTGTTCCTCCTCCCCACACTCGCCCTGAGGTGCATGTCATCAGCCCGGTGCCACCTGTACCAGTCTCACGCATCAGGCCTCCAGTGCGCCTCCACAGTCCAGAGCTTCCGGCGACAGTATCTCCAGCAATGGTCTGCAGTCCGGAGTCCCCAGCAACGGTCTGCAGTCCAGAGCCTCCGGCGATGGTCGGCGGTCCAGAGCCTCTGGCGACAATCCACGGTCCGGAGCCTCTGGCGACGATCCACGTTCCTGTTCCTGCGGCGACGATCCACGGTCCGGTTCCACGGAAGTGCTGTCACGCCCTGACCTTAGAGAGCCAGTTTATTTCTCTATTTGGTTAGGTCAGGGTGTGATTTGGGTGGGCATTCTAGTTTTCTATTTCTTTGTTGGCCGGGTATGGTTCCCAATCAGAGGCAGCTGTCTATTGTTGTCTCTGATTGGGAATCATACTTAGGCAGCCTGTTTTCCACCTGAGTTTGTGGGATCTTGTTTTTGCACAGTAGCTGTATAGCCCTGCAGAACTTTACGTTCGTATATCTTTTGTTGTTTTTTTTGTGTTCATTTTAAATAAAGAAAGATGTACACATTCCACGCTGCGCTTTGGTCTCATTCCGACGACGGACGTAACAATAGTCCAATTCACGCACTTGTCAAGAGGACATCACTTGTTATCTCTACTGTCTCTGATCTGGAGGGCTCACTAAACACACACACTTCGTATGTAATGATGTCTGAGTGTTGGAGTGTGCCCCTGGCTATCCAGAAATAAATCAAATATATATATAGGAAAATGGTGCTATCAGGTTTGTTTAATATATATGGAATTTGAAATGATGTATACTTTTAATTTCACTTTTGATACTTAAGGATATTCAAAACCAAATACTCAAGTAGTATTTTACTTGGTGACTTTCACTTTTACTTGAGTCATTTTCTATTAAGGTATCTTTACTTTTACTCAAGTATGAAAATTGGGTACTTTTTCCACCACTGATTAAAGTTTAATATTTGGTCCCATATTCCTAGAACACAATTATTACATCAAGCTTGTGACTCTACAAATGTGTTGGATGCATTTTCTGTTTGTTTTAGTTGTGTTTCAGATTATTTTTTAAATGAATTGAATGGTAAATAATGTATTGTGTCATTTTGGATTCACTTATTCTAAAAAGGTTTGAATGTGTTTCTAAACACCTCTACGTTAATGTGGATGCTACCATGATTACGGATAGTCCTGAATGAATCGTGGAATAATGATGAGTGAGACAGAGGCATAAATCTCATACCCCCCCACACACAAAAAAATCCTCCCCTGTTATTGTAATGGTAAGAGGTTAGAATGTCCTGGGGGTGTAATATTTGTGCTTCGGAGTACAGAGCCAAAACAACAAATGTGTCACCTTCCCAATACTTTTGGAGCTCACTGTAGGCTACATTAAGATGCTCCAACAGTAGGGGTTCTGTATCAATTCGTTACCTGTGATAGCGTGGTCCACTTCCTCTGCGTTGCAGTGTGGAGTATGGAGCTGTCAAGAGTGCGTAAGTGCCACCGGTATCTGTGGCCTCTGCCTGTCAGCTCTGCCCTAGCCACAGACAGCACATCAGTAATATCATACACTCTGTCCTTTGTCCTTTGACTTCACATTTTGAGCAGTGCTCCCCTGGCACGTACTGAACTGAATTGTGAGCAGTACTGGCCACAGTCGAGAAGAGAAAAGAGAGTCTTGCTTTGTGTTTTGTTGTTCAGCCATCCAGCTGCTGCGTATGATTGTAGTAGAGGCGGATTTCGGGTGATTTCAATGTTTTTTCAAGTCGTGTTTTTTTCCTCTGTTATCATGGTGAAAGGTATAGTGTAGACCCTATTTAAGCTATTGCCACAGTGCTATTATTCCTGCTACGTTGAATGTAGCAAAAATGTGTTCTTGTCATGGCAAAGCAGGCCATGTATTTCAGAACACTCCACACCAGTGATTTACACAGCTGCGGTCTGCCCTTGACAGTGTGTCTGGGTACTCACTGACTTTCAATGGTTGCGATTGGGGACTATTTGATTTATTTGATGTATTCCACCCAGGTCTGTAATGAGCTCCTAATGAGAAAGAGAAGGGAAAAGTTCAGACTGACCTTGTCATTAGCGGTGACAGATCATTGGGCCTTTACACGTGAGGTCATTTAGAAGTGTGCAGAAGGTCATGTTCGGATCATTTACTCAGAATGTCCAGATGGTTTCTGGTCATTTTTCTTTCCTATCCTGTAATAGGGAAATGGCTGCAGTAGACAATGTGATGGTGCATTTCTTCTCAGGAAATTGCATAATTGTAGTGATCTTAACCCGACACCTAGCAACACTGTTGACAATTGTTGGATTGGGCTTCAAGTCCCAGTTGGGTCTACCATTTGAATTTACTACAATATGATTCATGTCTGATGGTTTGGTTCGTTCTGGAGTTCGTGTTCACCGAAGCGGCAGTGTCTAGGAATAGCTGTGCTAAGCTAACTCCGTGATCCAACCATTGAACTCCATTGGCATGGGTCACAGGCAACAGGAGCCTGAATAACAGAAGAGTTCGGTCCTTCTCCGGTCTAGGGGTAAAACGTGATGTCCAGTCTCTGAACCGAACCAGCTCGCCTGACAGACCTGGCAGTCTGATCCAAAAGCCAACTATTTATTGAACAATCAAAAAGAGGGACAAAACAGAGTGTAATGGCCTATAAAAGACTTCAACTTAATTGTGATGAACCAAATAAGCACCGTAGATGTCTCTTCAAGGGCCTAGATAGCAGATCTTCTCCACGTGGATTCCCCTTTACAGTCTGGGCCAGGAACCCTGGCTCTTTCTCCCAAAGTCAAATCCAGTCTAACATGCTTCTACCAAAAGTTCTGCACCATCTCCTGTTTGCACTTGGATCTATTTGAGGAAATCGCAACATATGCGTAAGGCTAGTATCCCTCATGTCACTGCCCAATGATTTCCCATACAGCTTGTAACAGCCACTAGTTTCAGTAAGTGTAAAAACAAAAAAGCAATACCTACCATAAAACTTTTCGACATATTAAAAATGTATCTCGATATGTAATACCCCTCCCTGTCTGTTAGGTTTATGTACTCTTGTTTGTATATTTCTGTTTTTGTATTTGATTTGTTCATAACAAGAGCAAAAAAATAACATGCCCCCAAGCTCTACAGCTAGTACTGCATTTAGCACAGCTGGAGGAGAGTGAAGGTCAGAAATATATCTTGCCCTGGGCCGTAGGAGATTTGAGTATATCTTTACTCTACCCAGGGAAAAGTTGCTGACAGCCAGAGTTGCCCCGCGAGCTCCTCGGCTCACGTGGTCGCTCCTTCACATGTGCGCTCCCTACCTCAACGAGGTTTTCACGGCTGGTGGAGCATGCAGAGGCGGCGTGTGCGCTAGTACTACAGTCTGCATAGCTAGCAAGGCTATAGCACTACTTGGAGTGACAGGCTCCCAGGGGAGAGGAATGGTCACATATTCCGTTAGTCTGGAACGGTAGACACAATACAGTCGGAGGAAGGGAGGGATCTAACACGTGATACTGTGGTGAGCCTGAACTCTCGTACAGAGAGCAGTGAAATCAAACACCACATGGACAGACACAGACACTGGGCAGTCCAAGGCAGGTGCAGTCTGCAGTGTATTACAGTACATTCATTTGTCTCGCTGCAATGTCATCATGTGACTGACTTAATTCATCAGTTTAATGCTCATACAGTACACTGAAATAGAATATTACATGAGTATAATATAGTATATGTACAGTATGTATACTACATGTAAACTACATTATACATTAATATATGATGTGACTCACCTCGTTTATAATGTATATCAAATGTTAGGTGTTTATCATGCAACTACATACATTATGTAAGATATGACATGGGCTGCATTAAATACATTAAATAATCTGTTTCTCTCATATTCAGCACACTTCCAAACCTTTCCATGCCAACAACACAGCAACAACAACAAGCTAAAAATAGCAACAGATCACATGCATTCCAGAGCAATCAGCTTGTGGATCAGAACCTACAGCTCTTCCAGGCAGGGCAGACGGGCACGCTCCAGATGGGTTTGTGGGTAATACAGCCGTGGGGAGATAAGGAGACCTCTGGTGGGTCTCAGCTGGATATGGATTAATTGCAATCAAAGCTGAAAAACATCATAAGCCCCCCAAAACCTCCCAAAAACCTTAATCTGGGCAGCCTCACCCAGACAAAAATAAGACACACGTTAACATTGTCTGAGTAAGAAAGCTAAAT
This sequence comes from Oncorhynchus keta, assembly GCF_023373465.1. Classification (NCBI taxonomy): domain Eukaryota; kingdom Metazoa; phylum Chordata; class Actinopteri; order Salmoniformes; family Salmonidae; genus Oncorhynchus; species Oncorhynchus keta. The sequence continues at coordinate 41,108,984 of NC_068444.1, read as the reverse complement.
GAGAAGGGCTCATTATTACAGTGGAGGGGAACGTTCCACCATGATTCAAATCATATACTGTATTTCTACAACGTAGGATATATATATTTTTACTCCTAACTAGTCTTGTTAGTGATCTAATGCGTTTGCATTGATCACAACGTCTACCCTGCTTGTTTTTAGAGAAGTGAAGTGGAGCCTCGTCTCAGTGGCATGCTGGTTGAATCCTTCCACTGGACTCCATTTGGCAGGGTTCTGCATGTAAACGTGATTAATTAAATAATGTTAAGTCCCTCTGTAGCTGAAATATGAAATATGGGAAAACTTTGGGCGTGAATGTTTAAATGACTGTAAATATGCCAGCAATTATCCCTCAAACCTCCCCTGAGCGATGCATCACACCCAGCCAACAGTCTGCAGAGAAGCACGTTGTATTTATGAATATGAATATCTGTGCTTTGACTCCCAGTAATAATATAAGTTATTCATATGAAAATAATTAGTGTCTGTAGCCTGTGGCCAAGGGCATGGAGAAAGAGACAATTTAATCCATATGTTGTGGCTCTGGGTCACCTATTTTCTTCTGCCGCAGGCAAAGGCAATGGTTTGATGCAAACACATCAAATCTCTCGTGAAACATTGAAATTCCAGTCCCGTGTTAAAGCTCCCTTTTCAAGACCAAGAAATATGGGCTTGGTTGCTTTCTCTTGCCTTCCTCTATAGACACTGAGGCAAAACAAGCCACACAGAACGTATAGTGAATACACTCAAAGTGAATTTATGACCCAAGATCCTATTCGCCTTTGGGACTTTATTTTGTTTGATTATCACTCCTTCCAAACTCACAATAGTCTACTGGCTTTAGTCTCTACTCTCATTGAGTCCAGGGTGGCACTTTTATAGGTATTTGGGGGGGGTAGATGGACTAATCCAGCCTTCTAACATCAGCCATAAGTGAGAGCGTCCCCCTTTCAACCCTGAAAATACCTTCACTACACACAAGCAAGACCCCGTCGTCTTACCACCAGTTCTCGATAGCTTGACCCTGGACACATTGCGAAGTCAGCATGCTTTCTCTAAATCACAACATCAGTGAAATCTAAGGTATTTAGGGCAATGTTATCCCAAGCTGAAGGAGTAGGGGTCTAAAGTATTGATTGGAGCTTCTTTGAAATCCTGTTGGCCCCTTGGTAACCACAGCCGAAATTGACAATTTGGACTCCCAACCACAAAAGCAATTTAAACCCCCGCCTCTGCCCTCTCAGGTCACCGATCAATTGGTAAGTACCTCACGGTTGCCGTGGTGATAAATACTTACGTCTGGGCCAGTTGGAGTTTCTTGCCATTCCAAAGAGGGGCTCCTCTGCACTTCAGCAGTCTTTGTCTGATACAACACTCTGGATAATATACTGCATACCATTGAGGTGCTCAAGCTTACGTGATATTGTCTCCAAACACATACTGCTGTCTGGAAACTGCACTTAGAAGCAGGACTTGTTGCGCTGAGTAACTCTGCATATCCTTGTGCCTGAAAATATATTTGTTTATTCGTTATTTACCCAGGGGAGTCCCATTGAGATACTGATACTTCTACAACCCTGTCCATATGCAGTATCAAAATACAATACAATGACGAGGGAACCCGAGGGGAGACTACAGTAAGGCCGAGGTGGGCGATAAAAGGGGAATACCACGGGGAACCCTCTGGTTATTGGATAAGCCGGTCTTCGAAGCGCGTGACATGGTTTCAGGGATGCACCTGTCAGTTTAGGATGCCCCTGCTTAATCTCCCATAATCCCGCAAGCTCCCGCTCTTGTGTTTCTCCTGTCAACGAACCAGCATTGGCGAACGAAGGTAGAAGGATAGAAAACATATTTATATCCAGCGCAGGATCCCTTTCTCATTAGAGGCATCACGACTGTCGTTAACTAAGCCAACCAAGCGTATAATATTGAAATGATACTACTTTATGAATATAGTACCAGTCAAAAGTTTGGACACACCTACTCATTCAAGGGTTTTTCTTAATTTTCTACACTGTAGAATAACAGTGAAGACATCAAAACTATGAAATAACACATATGAATTCATGTGGTAACTAAAAAAGTGTTAAACAAATCAAAATATTTTTGAGATTCTTCAAAGTAGCAAAACCCTTTGCATTGATGACAGCTTTGCACACTCTTGGCATTCTCTCAACTGGCTTCATGAGGCAGTCACCTAGAAAGCATTTCAATTAACAGGTGTGCCTTGTTAATTTGTGGAACTTCTTTCCTTTTGAATGTGTTTGAGTCAGTTGTGTTGTGACAAGGTAGGGGTGGAATACAGAAGATAGCCCTATTTTGGTAAAATAACAGCTCAAATAAGCAAAGAGAAATGACAGTCCATCATTACATTAAGACATGATGGTCAGTTAATCCGGAAAATGTCAACAAGTTTCTTCAAGTGCAGTTGCAAAAACTAGTAAGTGCTATGAGGAAACTGGCTCTCATGAGGACCGCCACAGGAAAGGAAGGCCCAGTTACCTCTGCTGCAGAGGATAAGTTCATTAGAGTTACCAGCCCAAATAAATGCTTCACAGTGTTCAAGTAACAGACACATCTCAACATCGACTGTGTGAATAGTTGAATTGCTGCAAAGAAACCACTACCAAAGGACATCAGTAAGAAGAAGAGACTTGCTTGGGCCAAGAAACATGCGCAATGGACATTAGACCAGGGGAAATCTGTCCTTTGGTCTGATGAGTCCAAATGTGAGATCTTTATTTCCAACCATTATGTCTTTGTGAGACGCAGAGTAGAAGAATGGATCATCTCTGCGTGTGTGGTTCCCACCGTGAAGCATGGAGGAGGATGTGTGATGGTGTGGGGGTACTTTGCTGGTGACATTGTCTGTGATTTATTTGGAAATCAAGGCACACTTAACCAGCATGGCTACCACAGCATTCTGCAGCGATATGCCATCCCATCTGGTTTGCACTTACTTGTTTTTCGACAGGACAATGACACAACACACCTCCAGGCTGTGTAAGGGCTATTTGATCAAGAAGGAGAGTGATGGAGTGCTGCATCAGATGATCTGGCCTCCACAATCACCCGACCTCAACCCAATTGAGTTGGACCGCAGAGTGAAGGAAAAATCAGCCAACAAGTGTTCAGCATATGTGGGAACACCTTCAAGACTGTTGGAAAAGCATTCCAGGTGAAGCTGGTTGAAAAAATGCCAAGAGTGTGCAAAGCTGTCACCAAGGCAAAGGGTGGCTACTTTGAAGAATCTAACATCTAAAATACATTTTGACTTGTTTAACACTTTTTTGGTTACTACATGATTCCATATGTGTTATTTCATAGTTTTGATATCTTCACTATTATCTACAAATAGTAAAAATAAATAAAAACCCTTGAATGAGTTGATGTGTCCAAACTTTTGACTGGTACTATATATATATATATATATATATATATAGAAAAAATATCCATTTTTTTTACAGTCCAAAACCAAATTTATACATACAAACAGCAACTTACAGACACATGCAAACAATGACGACATCATCTCATGATGCTACCTTTTTGAAGAGGCATGCATTTCTCCTATTTCTCAATTTCTCCTGTTCATGTCTATGCATTCAACGTTGAAATATTTGCCATTTGAAGTCATTGAAGTTCCCATAGACAAGGAATATACTGTTATGTCAGTTTAGCAACTTCCTTTCCGAGGATAGGCTAATGAATTCCAGTTACCAGCTGCTGTGTCAGGAATCCACAAATACCTCTCAGAATGTTTCATGAACAGATTGTGGTGAATAACTTGGTGTGTAAGATCATGCCGGTTACAGTTATGGTTTGTGTCAACGTGAAGAGGCTCGGAGTGTTTGGCAGCCAAATGGCGTGTCCCTCTGCGTCGCAAAACATGATCAGCTAAGGTTGTTACAAGGTTGTTGTATCCTACTGTATATCAATTAATTTTTTTGTGAAGAAAAAGGAGGGAGGATTGCGTCCGTGTATTGATTATAGAGGTCTAAATCCCATCACAGTGGGGTTCAGCTACCCACTACCTCTCATTGTTCATAATGGAACACCTTATCAGTCATCTCATTAGAGACTAATGTACAGGGTTCTATAGAAGCTGGAACACATAACTGGCGCAATGGGACGCTCTAGTCACTGCATAACTTAGTATCTGGATTTTTTTTTTAAACACAAATGGATTAAAAAAATATATAATTTAAGTGTAAATTTAGGAGAGGACGGTGATAGAAAAGTCCCAAAGTAGCAGAAGTTTTCAAATGGGAGTATCGTTGAGTTTGCTGGATTTCCCTCTATTGATCTCTATCTTGAGAATACCTTCGGTGAAATCAACAGCTTCAACCAATGTCCCATCTGACATATACATTTCTCTGAGGTCGAACGCACTCAAACAAAACAACTTCACAACAGTGAGGACTGAATCATATGAAATGTTGTAGTTGTTTTTTCATCAAGGACTAATTCCAAAATTGTAGTTGGATTAAAAATAAAGCATATTTATTTGTCAGTCAGTATGTATCTGTACCTACTACAATTGTTTGCTCTAGGTCTTAGGGACAGTAGTTTCTCTTCTTAATTGGACTTCTCAGACAGGGGGCTTGGGTCTTATCCACTATCAGAAAACATTCAAGTAGCTGGTCAGTTTCAGTCTACCTAAATGCCATCCCTGTCTGGACTGCTACAGCAACATGGCTTTGTCTCATATCATCCTTAAAGTCCTCCCAATAATTCATTTTCACCATTCTGTTTATAATTGAGAATACACAAAATCCAAATGTTTCACAATAGTGTACACTTTAGCACTAGTAATATCATGTATATTCCTGGTGCTAAAGTGAACACCTTATGTCTGATCAAATTCTTGAATATTCGATACTTGGAAGTATGCAATCTTGCCTACTATGCATATTGGTGAGCCAGATCTATAGCACGACCAATCACATTCATTACTGACTCAAGAGGTGTCCTAAAGTAGCTCTGCCATTGTCACCAAAGCCCACGGCTATCCCATCTTTATTATTCCCCCGAAGCTGTTTGTTTCTACCCACAACCACACGACTCATTGATTGACTTACAATTGCAAGCAAGCTGGCAGCCTAGCTGAGGTGGACATCAAAGTACATGGATTTGGTGGCTGGGGGGTGAGGCTGCTCTCCATAGCCAATGTGCTGACTCAGCCATGAATAGAGTGGAAGAGGTACTATGAATATAACGCAAAATGTGACGAACGTACTGGAGAGCGCTGCCATTCCACATGAATGTATAACATCCAGACCTGCTCTGTACAGCTAGCACATGTAGGTTGTTTCGTCACTCAAACACTGGGCTAATATTCAGTACTATCTGCACGTGTTGTTTTTAATGGTCTTCTTTGAAAGCATAGGTCAACTTAAACAACGGTAACTCTTGTTCTCTTATGCCATACTAGGTCATCTTTCTATGGGATTATGGTGAACGTTGCTCTTTCAGTGGTGGCTGATTTGCAGTAGGACATTCTTTTTGCCCAGGCACTGGCAGTGAGACTCTCATTAGCAGAAGCTGTGTTGTGTCTATCTATAGTACAGAAGGGAAAGCTAGTCAAGTTCAGGGCAGGATTTGCGTTTTGAATAACCTATCCATCATACACTGTAGCTCTCTGCTTTGTGCATAAATCAAATTAGATTCATGGCTGAAAGGGTATCTTTGCCGCAGCGTACAACACCCATTCAAATGTCTAGGGTTTACAGATCTGCTGTCTTCATTTGAACAGTTTGACCACAACAGGAAAATAATCCTGGAGTAACAGGACATGTGAATTAGTATGTGGATTTTAATTCATGGACATTTTGTGTGGGTCGGTCAATTATTTTGTTAGGATAAATGAAGTCTTACATTTTAAAGTGGAAAGTGCAAACTTTAGAAGCCTTTTTAAAACCTTGAATATACTACAATTTTCATGTCCTGCTGAGGGATCAAATGAGGATACTTTATGCTGTTAAAGGATGGCAAAAGAAAGCCAAATAATAATTTTTAAAAAACATCTTCTTTAAACTCTTTCTATGTCTAAGACCCCTTTAAAATGCACAATGTGTTAACTTTACACTTTGATATTGTCTCAAAAGAAAGCAACATATTTAATACAGTGGGTTGATTTATTCATTCTTCAATGTTACAAAAATTGTACAACTTGTAAAAACAGTCTGCGAATCCAACTGAAACTCTGTGGCATAAGGGGAATGCACTTGGAATTGTTCTTTCAAAAGTGACCAAAATAATACTGTAATCGCCATGGTATTCCATTTGATATCAATACGATTTAGCTTCATATTATATAAAATGTGTGTCTTTGTTCATATCCAACAGGAGTTCAGAGTTCAAAGTTCGGTATCACATTTCTACTGTGTTGTAGGGTAAAACAAGTGAGACCAACTTTGTGGGACAAAATATGTCATAGGCAGCTACAGCCTCTCGTGGCTATCACATATTCATTGCATACAAAGGGCAGCTGTATGGCTAATACAAGGTATGAAAGACGGTGTATCAATACTGCATGTCACATAAAGGCCAAATCAATTTCTCCTGACCCCTGTGCCATCTGGAATTGGTCCTTTGTTGGCAAAAAAAACCTTCCCTTTTATTTAAAGGGACAGGACCGCCGCTCAAAGAGTCACAATTGGCCCTTTAAATCAGGACAATCCCAGGCTCATCTCTTTCTATGTTTGTTGTGTTTCACCATCTTCTTCCTCTTCAGGATCATCTCGTAGAGTTTCTCTAGGCCTGGTTGTAGGCCTTGTCCATCCACGGCGCTGCAGCTCTGTACGTGGTGCAAGGTGGAGGCATTCAGTTCATGGACGGCCAGGACCTTCTCCACCTCGCTCACAGACAGAGCCGTGGCCAGGTCCTGCTTGTTGGCCAGCACCAGGACGGGCACCCCCTGGTTCTCCGAGGTACGGGTGATCTTGTGAAGCTCCACCTTGGCCTCCTCCATACGTTCGGTTTCGGTGGAGTCCACCACGAACACCATGCCATCGGTCCGCCTCGTGTACGACTTCCACAGGGGCCGCAGCTTCTCCTGGCCCCCTACATCCCACACCTGGAAGGTGATGGCCCGCGAGCTGCCCACTGCTACCTTGATCTTCTCCGTGTTAAAGCCCTTGGTCGGAATGGTCTTGACAAACTCCTTGAGCTTCAATCTGTAGAGCAGAGAGGTTTTGCCAGCCGCGTCCAGGCCAATCACTACCACGTGCAAGGACTGGAAGTTTTGCAGGAACGGGGTGTTGGGGGCTATCTCGGTCAGCTGGTTCCCCATGGTGATGGGATGTTCGCACCTCCTTGGGTGAGGTGGCAGATGCTCAGTAATCCTTTCTAATAGGTGTGCATTGGCACCCTCTTCAAAGGAGGACTGGACGGTTGCAGGACTGGGGACCTTATCAAAAAGCAAACACAATGAGGTACTATTTAAAGACTAGACAATGAGATTGTAAGGTATCACTACAACTTGAGGTGCTTTTACACAATAATAAACAAATGACACAGATAAGAAATGTGATCAGACACTTTGATACAACACATTAATGATTGCTACTAGGTTAGTACACTGACACGATTGCTTTACTAATCAGACTGATCAATAAATTACTGCAATTTCTAATGAACTTGCATTGCAAATAGTAAAGCCACAATTGAGACCAATTGGTTGTTCCTTGTTGGAATAAATCCACAACCGTAACAGTCATAGCCTAAGGCGAGGCAATTTAATTGTCAGTCATAGAAAATGTCCAGACAGCACAATTCAATTTTGAATTTAATAAGATCAGTTATGGTTTGGGTTTAAATCTTTATGAAGCGGTATGCCTGACAACATGTAAATTGGTGGTTGGTTGTTCTCGTTGTCTTTTGCCAAGTCTTTTCTAATCCTCTTAGGACAGTTAAACCCCAATGGCTGTCTTGGGGCACATTGATCCAAGTTTAAAATAAATGACAGAATATCTATTCGTTTGCGCATTGAATGCAGTTTATGCCCGGGATAGGATTGCGATTAATTATAATCCAATTGTTTTAGTGAGGCTTTTGTAAAAAATAAAATAAAAAATGTTAAAAAAGACAACTATAAACACAACCCATATTTTCCCCATGGGCTGTTAAAAAACGATGAGTGTCACCCCAACTATGTAATTATGAGAACACCCGATATAACAATATAGCCTATGTAGTGTAATTCTGGCATCCTTCTGAGGAATTAAATGTGTGATCAAACTGCAGATTTGCACAAAAATAAAATGCATAACCATCTATGAGTGAGACATTTTACTGGAATGACACTGCTATAATAACCAGCCTTGTGCATAGCATTACAACGCAGATTTCATTGCAGTAAAATACCATATTTCTATCTGTGCAAAATCTTAAACCTGAAAAAGCTATTGTGATATATTTACCTTCTAGACCACTTGAATTAACATAAATGGCATCATCCTAGCGCAGCAAATACATCCACATATCCATACATCCAAATATTGCTTCTCTGCGTGCTAATATCTGTCTGTCTGCTCCGTGCACCGATGGAGCAATGAGCAGCAGTGTGGAATGGAATAGCATGCACAAGACCTCCTCTCTAAAACAACAACCCGAGGTGACGTCACTCAATAATATACTCCCCCTGCTGGTCTAGTTGGTCAATGGTTCCGTGTGCAGAAAGTGAGATGCTGGCATGCAGCTACAATGTAGCAGGAGTCAGGATACGCAGCCTTATTGTCGCAGGATAGAGCAAATGTGAACTACAGTATTTCTAAAATCGTGCTCTCCCTCCTATAGTAGTACAGTACACAACTGCCTGGAAAGACAAATAGTGATCCCTAAACAGTGTTGAATTGTATGCCTGCATATTAGATTGCATGAGAAAATGTAAGTATGTTCTTTCGACATTCCCACTG